>NW_019942712.1:94903-112861 GCF_002910315.2 Salvelinus sp. IW2-2015 | reverse complement strand
GCTGTACCAGTCTAGTCTTTTACCACACGCTGTACCCAGTCTAGTCGTTTTACACACGCTGTACCAGTCTAGTCTTTATACACACGCTGTACCAGTCTCGTCTTTTACACAGCTGTTTTTACCAGTCTCGTACAACGCTTTTACTTACACGCTGTACCAGTCTCGTCTTTTACACACGCTGTACCAGTTCTACAGTCTTTTACACACGCTGTACCAGTCTAGTCTGTTACACACGCCTGTACCACTAGTTCCGGCGCTAGTCTTTTACACACGCTGTACCAGTCTAGTCTTTACCACACGCTGTACCAGTCGTTAGTCTTTTACACACGCTGTACCAGTCTAGTCTTGTTACACACGCTGTACCAATCTTAGTCTTTTTACACACGCTGACCAGATCTCAGTCTTTTACACACGCTGTACCAGTCTAGTCTTTTACACACGCTGTACCATTGTCTAGTCGTTTTTACACACGCTGTACCAGTCAGTCTTTTACACACGCATTGTACCGTCTGTCTTTACACACGCTGACCAGTCTCGTCTTTACCCACGCTGTACCAGTCTCTAGTCTTTACACACGCTGTACCAGTCTAGTCTGTTACACACGCTGTACCAGTCTGTCTGTTACACACCGCTTACCAGTCTAGTCTGTTAAACACAACGTTTACCAGTTCTCGTCTTTACACACGCGTCCATTAGTCTGTTACACACGCTGTACCAGTCTAGTCTTGTTACACACGCTGTACCAGTCTTCTGTTACACACGCTGTACCAGTCTAGTCTGTTACAACACGCTGTACCAGTCTACGTCTGTTCACACGCTGTACCAGTCTCGTCTTTTACACACGCTGTACCAGTCTTAGTCTGTTACACACGCTGTACCAGTCTAGTCTGTACACACGCTGTAACAGGTCTAGTCTGTTCACACGGCCTGTACACAGTCTAGTCTTTTACACACGGCTGTAACCAGTCTAGTCTTTTACACACCTGTACCAGTCTAGTCTTTTACACACGCTGTACCAGTCTAGTCTTTTACACACGCTGTACCAGTCTAGTTTTTACACACGCTACCAGTTCTAGTTCTTTTACACACGCTGCTACCAGTCTAGTCTTTTACACAACGCTGTACCCTCTAGTCTTTTTACAGCTACGCTGTTACCAGTCAGCTTCTTTTAAACACACTGTATCCAGTCTGTCTTTTACACCTACGCTGCACCAGTCTGCGTCTGTTTACAACCACGCTGTCAGTCTCGTCCTTTACACACGCTGTACCAGTCTCGTCTGTTACACACGCTTACCAGTCTAGTCTGTTACACACGCTGTACCAGTCTAGTCTGTTCACCACACGCTGCTAACCAGTCTAGTCTGTTACACACGCTGCTACCAGTCTCGTCTGTTACACACGCTACCAGTCTAGTCTGTTACACACGCTTACCAGTCAGTCTTTACACACGCTGTACCAGTCTAGTCTGTTACCAACACGCTGTTACCAGTCTAGTCTTTACACACGCTGTACCAGTCTAGTCTGTTACACACGCTGTACCAGTCTAGTCTTTTTACACACGCATGTTACCAGTCTAGTCTTTTACACACGCTGTACTCAGTCTTAGCTCTGTTTTACCACACGCTGTACCAGTCTAGTCTTTACACACGCTGTCTACCAGTCTAGTCTTTTACACACGCTGTTACCAGTTCAGTCTTTTACACACGCTGTACCAGCAAGTCTAGTCTTTTACACAGCAGCCGTTCGCTTACCAGTCTAGTCTTTTACACACGCTGCTACCAGCTAGTCTTTACACACGCTGTACCAGTCTAGTCTGTTACACACCTGTACCAGTCTAGTCTGTTTACACACGCTGTACCTACCGTCTAGTCTTTACACACGCATGTACCAGTCTAGTCTTTTTACACAGCTCTTATGCTTGTACCAGTCCTAGTCTTTTACACACGCTGGTACCAGTCTTAGTCTTTTACACACGCTGTACCAGTCTAGTCTTTTACACACGCTGTACCAGTCTAGTTCTTTTACACACGCTGTACCAGTCTAGTCTTTTACACACGCTGTACCAGTCTAGTCTTTTACACACCGCTGTACCAGTCTAGTCTTTTACACACCCTGTACCAGTCTATGGTCTTTTACACACGCTTACCAGTCTAGTCTTACACACGCTGCTACCAGTCTAGTCTTTTACACACGCATGTACCAGTCTAGTCTGTTTACACACGCGTACCAGTCTAGTCTTTTACACACGCTGTACCAGTCTAGTCTTTTACACACGTCTGTACCAGTCTAGTCTTTACCACAGCTGTACCAGTCTAGTCTGTTACCACACGCTGTACCAGTCTAGTCTTTACACACGCAGTTACCAGTCTAGTCTGTTACACACGTTCTTACCAGTCGAGTCTGTTACACACGCTGTACCAGTCTAGTCTGTTACACACGCTGTACCAGTCTAGTCTGCTTACACACGCTGTACCAGTCTAGTCTGTTAAACGCTGTACCAGTCTGTCTGTTACACAGCGTACAGTCTAGTCTGTTTACACACGATGTACCAGTCTAGTCTGTTACACACGACTACCAGTCTAGTCTTTTACACACACGCTGTACCAGTACTAGGCTTTTTAACACACCTGTACCAGTCTATGTCTTTTACACACGCAGTACCAGTCTCGTCTTTTACACACGCTGTACCAGTCTACGTTCTTTTACACACGCTGTACCCAGTCTCGTCTTTTACACACCTGTAACAGTCTCGTCTTTACACACGCTGTACCAGTCTAGTCTGTTACACACGCTGTACCAGTCTAGTTCTTTACACACGCTGTACCAGTCTAGTCTGCTTACACACGCTTACCAGTCTAGTCTTCTTACACACGCTGTACCAGTTCTCGTCTGTTTACACACGCTGTACCAGTCTAGTCTTTACACACGCTGTACCAGTCTCGTCTTTACACACGCTTTACCAGTCTAGTCTTTTACACACGCTGTACCAGTCTAGTCTGTACACACGCGTTACCAGTCTAGTCTTTTACCACACGCTGTACCAGCTAGTCTTTTACACAGCTACCGCTGACACATGTTCTAGTCTTTTACACACGCCTGTACCAGTCTAGTCTTTTACACTACGCTGTACCACTGTTCCGTAAGTTTCTCTTTACACACCGTCGTCACTCATGTTACCTTAGTCTTGTTAGACACCAGTACCGTGTCTGTACACAGTCTAGTCTTTTACACACGCTTACCAGTCTAGTCTTTTACACACGCTGTACCAGTCTAGTCTTTTTACACACGCTGTACCAGTCTAGTCTTTACACACGCTGTACCAGTCTAGTCTTTTACCACACGCAGCTTACCTGTCTAGTCTTTTACACACGCTGTACCAGTCTATGTCTTTTACACACGCTGTACCAGTCTAGTCTTTTTACACACGCTGTACCAGTCTAGTCTTTTACACACGCTGTACCAGTCTAGTCTGCTTACACACGCTGTACCAGTCTAGTTTGTTACACACGCTGTACCAGTCTAGTTCTGTTACACACGCTGTACCAGTTCTGAGTCTTTTACCACACGCTGTACCAGTCTAGTCTTTTACACACGCTGTACCAGTCTAGTCTTTTACACACGCTGTACCAGTCTAGTCTGTTACACACGCTGTACCAGTCTAGTCAGCTGAGATTTTTTTTTTTTTTACGTTATACCTGGCATAGTAGAAAAATATGATATACACATTTTGAGAATACCGGTGCTGGGTTGAAATAATATGAAGGAATGAGAGACCTGTGGTTGACCTGACGAAGATTTCTGAGAAGTCTAAACTAGACCTGGGTTCAAATATTCAATACATTTACATACAGTAAGTATTAGGATATATATTGAATATTTGGACGTTTATTTGTAAATACTCAAATAAAGTGTATTTTCAAATACAAATATTTAAACACTCCCATGCATTTGAAGCCAGAGCCCGTATCCACAAAGCATCTCATAAAAAGGTCCTAAGAATCCTGTTAAAACCTGTTTTAAGACAAAAAAAACTCCCAGCTGACACGATCACCTTGTCTACTCTTAATTATTKCCTAATATGTTGGCATGCATAACCTTTTTTTTAACCAATTCKGATGWTTGTTAAAAAATAAACGTTGACAAATATTACCGTTATATCAACACAMTCCTGTTGAACAAATAAATCGCTTTGGCAGTAGACATCAAGTCATTTGCCGATAATGTTGCTGTTGCARAGGCTCATGGTAGAAACCAGGTTTTTCCTTTACACTGGCCACACCCCTCCCTTGCAACTTCACTGTCTCCACTCTGCTCATTAGCACCTTGACTATTTACGCAGCAGTTTCTCCCTCCAGTCTTCCTTATTCCTGTTGGTGAATGCATTTATGTTTTCCTTTCCATGTTGTGCGCGACTGACAAAGCACACAACATTATCCTGCAGCCTTTCCCCATGTGCAGTAAATCCCCTCTATTTGGATTGTCCTCTGCAGCCTTTCCCCATGTGCAGTAAACCCCCTCTATTTGGATTGTCCTCTGCAGCCTTTCCCCGTGTGCAGTAAACCCCCTCTATTTGGATTGTCCTCTGCAGCCTTTCCCCGTGTGCAGTAAACCCCCTCTATTTGGATTGTCCTCTAAACATCTGGATTCTTACAACACGAAATGGTGGCACATTGAACTCTGAACCAGTCAAAAACCCTCCTGCAAGAGTCCCCCGTTTTCTATAGTTGTATACCATGTTGCATACAATGTTTGAAAGATCTATCACTTTCATTGAGCACAGAGTTAAAGCTAGACTGACATTGCCACCACGAGCAGCACCTGAGAGGATATTGAGATGAGCGAGATGCAACAATTCGCTCTCCCACAGTATCTGCACGGGTTAGCTTCACGCTGTGTACAGCATGGAAGCCACAGGACCAAAAACAGCAGTGAAGTAGAGCCTCTCGCTGAGTCTACCTTTTAACATAAGCCCCAGACGCTTTCAATTTCCCAACTTATAGGCATGACCAAAGGGATAACCTAATATGATCTCTCAGGGGTCTCTAACAGGTCGATTGCGAACTACCAGTAGCTCACAGCCCACCTACGATTAGCTCGCCAAACAATTCTGAAAGTATCAGGACAAMGCGAGCTCCCAGTTACTATCTAAATCAATGCAACATTGACATTATCCCACCCCTGGTTAGCCACTATTGGTTTAAAAAGCCAAAACCTAACACACTATCTGCCAATACATTTCCAGAGATATTGCCCATGTGTGGTGTGGTGTGTGTGCATTCATTTATCACTCTGTGTGTAGCCAGTTGATGTCTTGTGGGTTGACACAGAACCTTTCCCCAAAACCMTCTCAATTAAATTGCTAGAGGCGCCATTAAAAGGGGCCAGATGGGAAATTAAAGGGGAATTCGAATTACACTTAGTTTTGTTCAGGTAAAAAAAAAAAAGTTTGACCTTTTTTCAATTTACATTTCTTTCTATATATCCATAAATGATACCAGCCAATGCATGACTTCAAAAAAAAAGTCTCATGATGTGATTTAAGCATTGATATGGACTTAAACATCAACTTTAGTTATTGTTTATTAACCATTATTTTCTATCAGCTTTATTGACAAAAAAACACAGTGCACTACTTTCGCTTGTACACTAAGGACCCRGGGAAGAGTTTCAGTTGAGAGGAGAAGAATGTGCCTATTCGAAAGCCAGAAAAAAAATAAAAAAATCATTACATTTTTTAGGCGTTGTGAGAAATTATTGTCAAAAGAGCAATAGATACTGTTGCATGTAGGTCTGGATTATTTATGGATTGATCATATAGAAATATCAAAATAATCTTTTAACAACTCCTAAACAAATTCCATGTGGCGCAGGAACCACTGACTCACTGTATTTTTCTATATCAACACACCTGCTGGTAACTCTGAACTGGTTAGGACAGCTCATGAGGTCTCTTAAACATCTTTGAACTAGGTTAGGACTCTTATGACTAAAGAGGTTTAAAGCCTAGCTTTTATTTTAACCCTTAACATAAATATTTATATTCTCAGCACTTACGAGCAATTTCCTACTCTGAGATGCTTTGTGGATACGGGCCCAGGTCTGATTGGTCCTGGGGGTATTTTAAATGTATTTGGAAACAAACAAAAAAAAAAAAAAAAAAAAAGTATTTATAGGAAATTGTTTGAAAATACAGTACTTTCAAATAGAAGTAGTTGATTCGGGAACATTATTTGAAAATACCCTAATACACAGAATAAGTATTTAAAAAAACAAATACTTCAACAAGCATATATTTGAATCCAGGTCTAAACATTGCCTAATTTTGTTGCATGAATAAAGCACTCGGCAGCAGCAATATTCTGTGTGCCAGCCTCTCATTCCTTTATGAAAACCTGGCATAGAATATTAAAACACAAAGCAGTAGGAGTCCAGAGAGTCACAATGGAGGTACGGGTACATACAAGCAATAAGATAATTAAAAATCCGCTCTCATTCCAATGAAAATATGGCCTATGAGAGCCCCATTCATGACAATGGACGTACTGTCATTYGGAAGACACCGCCACAGTGGATGAATGAGTTGGAATGCTAAAAATGCTAACAGAGGAGTCTTGGATCTCTCAATGCCCCTTTACTTGGTTCAGTATGATAGCGTTAGCTTCACCGTTGACACATATCTAATTCTGTGTTCTGAACACGTGAACATACCTGAGGCTTGGACCCTAGGATTTTGGAGTAGAGCGTGTAGGATATCACGTTGCAGGCCGGGTAGCCCGCTCCAATGAGGACGTCGGCGGTAAGGAACTGTGCCAGGTGAATGGCGGGGGTATACTGGCACCATGTCTGTTCAGCAGGGCAGCCTGTCGGCTCGAAGGAGCTGTTGGAGACCGGGGTTGGGGCAAACGTCTCGTGGATGACAGTGTTATTCTTGAGGTCTGTGTTTTTTGAGAGAGATAGTGCCTTCAGAAATTATTCACACCCCTTGATTTCCCCCCACATTTTGTTGTGTTACAGCCTGAATTTAATATGGATTACATTGAGATTGTGTGTGTCTGGCTTACATACAATACCCCATCATGGAATCWTGTTTTTATACATTTTTACAAATTAATTAAATATTAAACAAGGAAATGTCTTGTCAATAAGTATTCAACCCCTTTGTTACGGCAAGCCTACATCATTTCAGGTGTAAAAATCTGCTTAACAAGTCACATAACAAGTTGCATGCACTCACTCTGTGTGAAATAGTGTTTAACATGTTTTTTTAATGACTACCTCATCTCTGTACCCCACACAAACAATTATCTGTAAGGTCCCTCAGTCGAGCAGTGAATTTCAAACACAGATTCAACCACAAAGACCAGGGATGTTTTCCAATGCCTCGCAATGAAGGGCACCTATTGGTAGATGGGTAAAAAAATTAAAAAGCAGACATCGAATATCCCTTTGAGCATGATGAAATTATTAAATTACACTTTGGATGGTGTATTAATATACCAAGTCACTACAAAGATACAGGTGTCCTTCCTAACTCAGTTGCCGGAGAGGAAGGAAACTGCGCAGGGATTTCACCATGAGGCCAATGGTGACTTTAAAACAGTCGGAGTACCACTCTTCATATTCTCAAGCATGGTGGTGGCTGCATCATGTTATGGGTATGCTTGTCATCAGCAAGGACTAGGGAGTTTTTTTATGATCAAAAGAAACAGACTAGAGCTAAGCACAAGCAAAATCATAGAGGAAAACCTGGTTCACTCTGCTTTCCAAYGGACACTGGGAGACCAATTCACCTTTCAAATATACACTGTAGTTGCTTACCAAGGCGGCATTGAATGTTCCTGAGTGGCCTCTATGGCAAGACTTGAAAATTGCTTTCTATCAATGATCAAACACCAACTTGACAACTTTTGAATAATTGTTTTAATAATAATAATGTGCAAATATTGTACAATCCAGGTGTGCAAAGCTCTTAGATTTACCTAGAAAGACTCACAGCTGTAATCGCTGCCAAAGGCATGCATGTATTGACTCAGGGGTGTGAATACTTATGTAAATGAGATTTTTATTTCATTTTCAATAAATTAGCAAACATTTCTAAAAACATGTTTTCACTTTGTCATTATGGGGTACTGTGTGTGTAGATGTGAGGAAAAATAAAACAATTGAATCCACTTTGAATTCAGGCTGTAACAACAAAATGTGGGGGTATGAATACAACAAAAAGCCAAGGGGTATGAATACTTTCGGAAGGCACTGTAAGTATAACGCAAACTGTCTCAGTACCGGTATCTTCATTCCTGCAGTCCTATAGCTCAGTCTATGCTGCTAACATACTGTATTTACAGTTGAATTTGAACACCCCCCCCCCAAAAAAAACTATAAGAATTGTGAAGACGGCTAAAATGTCACACCACTGATGTTAAACAACCTTAGGTAAAGGGACAGGTCAAAAAGCCATCGATTCCATACCTGCCCACTGGATCKCAGGGTAATGGTTCCCCCATGGGAGCAGGACAAAGAAGCCACAGAATATGATGGCCAAGCCTCCAAGGAGCACAGGACGATCACCAATCCTGTAAGACAACAGTGCCTTTCATACTCAACGCACAGTCAATTCAACTCTCAATACTATATCCTGACAGTGGCATTCACAACTACAAAAATTTCCCCTGACAGTCAGTACCTGTGTTCATTGTTTTCATTATTATGAAATGAACAGTGAAGTGTACTACTGTATCTTAGTCTATGCTGCTCCGACATTGCTCGTTCAAATATTTATATATTCTTAATTCCATTATTTTACTTTGGATTTGTGTGTATTGTGGTGAAATTGGTATATATATATATATTACTTGTTAGATGTTACTGCACTGTTGGAGCTAGAAACACAAGCATTTCGCTACACCCGCAATAACATCTGCTAAACACTCGTGTGACYAATMAAATTTGATTTGAACGTCTTACCTTTGAGAGAGAACCTTCACAAGTAGAAACACCAGGATGGACTCAAAGCCGACGCAGGACAGTATGATACCGTTGTACAGCACCGCATCCTTCCTAGTCCAAGAGAACATGTCCATAGATAGGGGTGTGGCTATGCTGAAAATCAACCAATTAAAAGCATAAGTGTAGAAACCCTCCACAGATGACACGTGTGGAAAAACAATGGGATGAAATTAGCAAAAATACAACTTGCACTGGTTTTACTCGTGACTTCCGACAGTTGTGTGTTTTCTAAATGATCTTCAAGTAKTCAACAAATACTGATATTATTCTTATGCATTGCCGATGATACTACATTATTGGCACGCGACTATAGACAATACATACGTCTCAAAGACTGCAAACATGAACATGATGATGAAAAATAGAACATTGGAGGTCAAGACAGCAACTTGATCAATATCCCCTTCTGTTTCCTGGCTGACCTCCATTCGTTCTGTAAGAGAAGAGAGAGGATATGGCACTCAACAACTTACAAGCCAAAGCTAGCATACTACTTTATCTTGTTTCAGAAACAAACGACGCTTAATCTATCCACAACCACTCAATGTTCAAAACTTGTTGAAAAAGGTACGTCCTATAGGTCTTCATGCAAGCTGTTACTAGGTTAAATACAAGGTAATATCAACTACATAACAGACAAGGCTCTGATTTTATTCAACCAGTCTTTTGGAAAAGTATTTACCTTCAGACACATAATTGATGGCTCTGATATGTCTTCCATAGTCGTCAACTTGGTGTTCCCTGTTGAACAGAAATGGGAGTTTTTTAAATTATTTTTATTATTTAACTAGGCAAGTCAGTTAAGAACAAATTCTTATTTACAATGACAGCCTAGGAACAGTGGGTTTAACTGGCTTGTTCAGGGGCAGAACAACAGAATTTTTACTTTGTCAGCTCAGAGATTCGATCTAGCAACCAATGCTCTATCCACTAGGCTACCCTGCCKCCCCCAAATCATGAATCCTGCCTGSTCCCAGCATGGCAGTAAAGAGACCTGTGGTACTATCCACGTCAACATCGTCAGATGAACATATACTTGAACAGATGGTAAATTTACTTGGGTGAAATCCCAAGATGCTAGTTGGATAAATCCAAGATGTCAGTAAAAGTTCAAAATGTAACCTGCTCACCTTAGTACTAATACGACGAGCAGGATATTGATGACGCCAAATAATGCAGCCAGTAGAGCTGGGGCGGTGTACATATTCAACTGTAGGTCAATTACCTTCACGCTAACACCCTGTTCACCAATAAATGACAAACCGGCCTGGAGAGCTGAAAAAACAAATTCAAATATATTACACCTTAGCTGCTGTCTAATGAGCTTTTTCCACTATGACGTCAAGTTGTAAACAATGATCTGTTTGGGGGGGGGGCTCAATACAGTTACATATCAGAATATTGTTTTTGATGATTTATCATAGACAACATCGCAATATTATTTTTGTGCTAGTCGGCTGTAGCTGCAGCAAAACTCCAGTATTTCTCCTTCATAGCTTGTTCTCCATCTTCTTTTTAAAACAGGGAGCTCATTTATTTTCAGCACTTTATTTCCACGACTGATCAAAAACGCATTATCCTGGCTCTCTCTCTCTCTCGTCTCTCTGCAGCAGACATATGGTGAGCAATATGTTTACAAGATCAAATCTCAATGAAATCACAGTGTCCAATCACAATACATATAGAATCGTGAGAATAGCTATACATATCGTGTCGGCACCGAAGTATGGTGACAATATCGTATCGTGAGGTCCCTGGCAATTCCCAGCCCTAGTAAACACCGCTGCTAGTACAGAGATTATCAAGAGATTAGCGTGGTACAATGTCAAAATTGAACAAATTGTTTCCGTTTTTTTTGTAGTTTCCGATTTGTTGTATTCTCACCTATGTCATAGTTCAGTTTTACCGCAGATCGTCACACTCGCTAATCAACTGCTGAATCCCTTTCTGTTGACTAGTCTTCACACCTCTCTCAATTGACGTAGCCTGATAGCGAAATAGGCTCACTGTGTCTGAACATACTTGTATAGTTAATACCTAATGCTGACAATGTGCACTTGCGCAGCGTACCAGGTCAAGCATACAGTGCTCCAATGTAGAAAGACAGCCAACGCTCACTATGAGACTGAGTAATGGGGAAAAGGGAGAACAACCATACCTGGACCCAGAATGAACCCCAGAGCCTGACAGGCACTTGTGTTAGCCATAGCACTGTTCCTCTCCTTCAGTGAGGTGGCTCCAGCAACATAGGACCTCACAACAGCTACGTTCCCTATCAACAACAACAACAAAACAACAGGACCAACAACCAAATATTAGACAAGCACGTCCAAATTAGATTTGTTCCAACAATACAGGTGGGAGAAAAAGGGGCAATGTTCCTGGAGTGTCACAGGTACTGCATGGTCCCGTGTGGCTCAGGTGACAGACCATGGGGCTTGCAACGCCAGGGTTGTGGGCTTGATTACCACAGGGGACCAGTACAGGGGGGGGAAAAGTATGAAAATGTATCCACTCACTACTGTAAGTCGCTCTGGATAAGAGCATAAATGACTAAAATGTAAATGTAATAATTGTGTTACAACGAGGCACCACACCTGACCAACTGAGCTAATTGATCAGTTCAATGATTGCCAAAATTCAACACACATTGGTCTTCCACGTTGGTCAAACCAAAAAATATCAGGGTTGCCTACCSCTGATTTAGCAAATCAACAAAACAAAAGGAAATCTGAAAGCACAAGTGTGCAGTGAAAGAGCCCCTTGACTTTGACTAGTGATACTGTATTACATCTGACTAAACCAGAGACATAGCCTACCTGCTCCAAAACCTACTAAAGCTCGAGACATGAGCATGTGGTATTTGTTCTGTGATGTGGGTAGGTAGATGTAGGAGTAGTAGATGTTGGCTGTGACGTTGATGAAAATAGAGCAGGCCAGCGGTTCTCTCCTGGGTCTGTGATTGGACCAGAGCCCAAAGAGGGGGGACGCCAGCATCTGGCCCAAGCTGTAGGACGCCACCACCCAGCCCAGGAAGCTAGCGCTGGCACTGTCATCAATCTAGACGGGCAGATAGAGGAGATTTGACAGGCGATAACGGTATCAAAACCGCAATGGCGATGTCTTTGTGGTCAACCACCGTGTCAGTCATGCGGTTTGGACATGAGCTATGTGCGCATTTATCTCTTATTTAACCATTCTAATTTCTGTTGTCTTTTGCATGCACTATGATATTGTCACAGTTTTGAGGATTATTTCAAGARCTTCACATTTATATTTCAAAAGGGAGAGGGTGGAATAGCACACCCACAACTTCAACAGAAACATGGCGTATATACAGTGTTCTGGCATTTCTAAGAAATAAAACAGGGAGGTTCTTCTTTGCTATTTTTTTTCTTTCTCACTTCTCCTTTTCAGCTCTAAAATTGGACTTAAGTGAAATTAATAGTATTGAGTATGAACAAGTTAGTTGGTTCCTATAATCAACCAAAAAAGTTGTAAGACAAGAGCAGGAAAACAACATCAACCTCACCTTTTGCAGATACGGCCATACTGACGTGATGACAATAGTGAAACCTAGAGGAAGTCACAAATAATTAAGCCTAGGCTATATCCATCCTTAAACATGTTGCACAGCATAAACACAGAATAATCAATGTCACATACCATTAATAGTTTCGGGCTATGGTTAACATCTATGACTCACACATCCATGACTAACAACTTTCCCAGGGGCAGTTACTGGTATCCTTTCAGTCTTTCACTTTTAAATGGTAGGCCATGTGGCTAGGATAAAATAAATGGTATCAAATTTGCTTACCAACGCTGCTTAGAAACATTGTGAAGTACATTACACGAATTGACCGCCATCTACTCTTGTATTCATCATTTTGGGAGTCATCACTAGACGGAAAGGACAAACTACATAAGCTCGACAATGACAAAACAACATGATTGATCACGATTGAGGCAAGTGACAAATGTGAACTTTGGGAGCATAAACAGTAAAGCTGTATGGAATAATAACTAAACGGTAGTCTGCGCTATAACCCACCTGCCAGAATCATCTTTGAGCAATGGCGTATTCTCTCCGGAATCCATAAATTGAGACATCGCTGATTTTACGTTGTACTGTCACCGAATTTGAAGGTGTCTAGACGTGTGGTGGGTCATTTATTAAGTCGCCATGTCTCTGGGAGATAACGTTAGATAACTAGCTAACGTTGTCTCTGGAAGATAACGTTAGATAACTAGCTAACGTTGTCTCTGGAAGATAACGTTAGATAACTAGCTAACGTTAGTCCTACTTGGATGACAGCTACTGCTAGATTCACTTAAACGACATCACATAATTGAACAATTTGTACGATTAAATAATGATGTTAAATTAAAAGATGGCTCTGGAAGTCTGACAAATTATGCTAAGGTACAACGACTACAGTAGCATTGATTGCAAACAATATTTGCATTCACTGTCCGTTGACGTGAAACGTCAAACTGTATTATTTGTCAACACTTCCTACGGTTCTTCTTCTTCTTCTTTTTCCTTCTTCGGTGGGTTTGATCGGCGGTTGGTAGCCAACGTTATGGTGTATTACCGCCACCTACTGTACTGGAGTGTGGGCTAGAGACAAGGAGGATCTAAATCCTATCTGCCATCCCCGTTGCTCTTAAAAAAGATAACAAAATATTTGAGACTATATCTAATGACGTACTACTCAATATACTCCTTAAACTAATTTCCTGTATCCCCTTCTCGCTTTATACTCGATCTCTGCCTCTCTCTTTCCCTCTGATACTGCCCACACTGTAGCAATACATGCTCCAYGGTCTCTGTTTCCTGGCAATAATCACACTTTCCTGTTGSATGCTTCCCTATCACATTTAATCCCACCCTTAATCTCGTAAAAAAAATAGCCTCCTCTCTTCTGTCCCTTCCTGCCGTCCTCCCCTCCCCGACTTTCCTCTGTACTTGAAATAAATGCCTGCACATAGTATTTCTATTCCACTGCTCAAGCCATCTCTGCACCATCACTGTCTATATCAGACCTTTTGCCTTTCTCATTGAGACTACAACATCCCCACTACTAAGTGCTTGTTTAGCCAGTACATCAACTGCCTCGTTCCCCTCCACCCCCACATGGGCTGAGACCCAAGTAAATCGTATCTGTATACCCATCTGTCTAATCCTGCCATGGGTTTGTAGCACCTCGTAAAGCAGGTACCTACATGTACAAATGACCTCAACTAACCTGTACCCCCGCACACTGACTTGGTACCAGTACCCCCTGTATATACAGTAGCCTCTTTATTGTTATTTTATTGTGTTACTTTTTTTATTTATTTTTTACTTTAGTTTATTTGGTCAATATTTTCTTAACTCCAGGACGCTCTTGAAAAAGAGATTTTAAATCTCAATGAGCCCTTCCTGGATAAATAAAGGTAAAAAATAAAAATAAAATAAAAACTCTTCTTGAACTGCGCTGTTGGTTAAGGGCTTGTAAGTAAGCATTTCACGTTAAGGTGCTACACCTGTTGTATTCGGCGCATGTGACAACGTTTGATTTGATTTGTCTGCTACCTGAGCTAAAGCTGGAGACTCATCAACACTGAACATGAATCAGAGCAAATGACTACTGTGTCTGGCTTGACTTTCTCCACCCACTGCAAGGCCAAGAGTATGGCCATCAGCTCCACCGTATATTCAGCCAAATGAGCTGTTTATTTTTTATTTTAACCTTTATTTAACTAGGCAGGTCAGTTAAGAACACATTCTTATTTACAGTGATGGCCTACCAAAACGCAAAAGGCCTCCTGCGGGGATAGGATAAAACATTTAAAATACAATAAAAATATAGAATAAAACACACATCACGACAAGAGAGACACCACAACACTACATAAAGAGAGACCTAAGACAACAACATAGCATGGCAGGAACACAWGACAACACAGCATGGTAGCAACACAACATGACAACAAAATCGTAGCAACACAACATGGCAGCAGCCCAACATGGTAGAAGCACAAACATGGTACAACATTATTGGGCACAGACAACAGCACAAAGGGCAAGAAGGTAGAGACAACAATACATCATGCGAAGCAGCGACAACTGTCAGTAAGAGTGTCCATGATTGAGTCTTTAAATGAAGAGATGAAGATAAAACTGTCCAGTTTGAGTGTTTGTTGAAGCTCGTTCATTGCTAGCAGCAGCAAACTGAAAAGAGGAGCGACCCAGGGATGTGAGTGCTTTGGGGACCTTTAACAGAATGTGACTGGCAGAACGGGTGTTGTATGTGGAGAATGAGGGCTGCAGTAGATATCTCAGATGGGGGGAGTGAGGACTAAGAGGGTTTTATAAATAAGCATCAACCAGTGGGTCTTGCGATGGGTATACAGAGATGACCAGTTTACAGAGGATTATAGAATGCAGTGATGTGTCCTACAAGGAGCATTGGTGGCAAATCTGATGGCCGAATGGTAAAGAACATCTAGCTGCTCGAGAGCACCCTTACCTGCCGATCGATAAATGACGTCGCCGTAATCTAGCATGCTCATCTGAATCAGGGTTTGGCAGCTGGGGTGAAAGAGGAGGGATTACAATAGAGGAAACCAAGTCTAGATGTAAACTTAGCCTGCAGCTTTGATATGTGCTGAGAGAAGGACAGTGTATCGTCTAGCCAGTACTCCCAAGTACTTGCATGAGGTGACTACCTCAAGCTCTAAACCCTCAGAGGTAGTAATCACACCTGTAGGGAGAGGGGCATTCTTCATACCAAACCACATAACCTTGTTCTGAAAACCTCCAAAACAAAAGATTAAGGGTAGAGAAAGCTTGTTGGGCACTAAGAAAGCTTTGTTGTAGAGTGTTTAACACACATTTCGGGGACAGGCAGTGGCTGAGACAGCAGATGTTCTGACTTTATACACTGCGCTCTTTGAGAGAGGTGGTTAGCAAACCAGGCCAAAGACCCCTTAGCTGGCCCACAAGAATGTTATGGTCTACCGTATCAAAAGCTTTGACCAAGTCAATAAAAATAGGAGCACAACATTGCTTAGAATCAAGGGAAATGGTGACATCATTGAGGACCTTTAAGGTTGCAGTGACACATCCATAACCTCAGCGGAAACCAGATTGCGTACCAGAAAGATTACTATAGACATCAAGAAAGCCAGTCAGTTGATTATTGACAAGTTTTTCAAACACTTTGTAATACGTTTCCTGACTGCCACCTCACATTCCTGCACTACAAATGCTGACCCAGTACGTCCTGTTCTTGGATCTTTTGAACCATCTGTGTAAATGGCCACAAAATCCTGATACACAGTAGTATCCAGATGTCTCTTAAACAAATGAGATGGATCAACACTCTCCCTATCTTTCTGTAGTCTACTCTTCTTCGGTGAGGTTTAACTGCGGTTGGCATCCAATATCTTGCATTACTGCCGCCAACTGAACTATAGTATAAATCTATTACACTTTGTGATACAAAATGGGAACAAATCAATAAACATACAAATATATGTTTTATTACCCTACCAACTAACCCTACACTCACTAAAACCCATCACCTTATTCCACTACACGATCTGATCCTGCCCCAGGCCAACAGCCTGAGAGGACGGGAACACACTGCAGTGTGGGCAGTATCAGAGGGAAAGAGAGAGGCAGAGATCGAGTATGAGGGAGAAGGGGATACAGGAAATTAGTTTAAGGAGTATATTGAGTAGTACGTCATTAGATATAGTCTCAAATATTTTGTTATCTTTTTTAAGAGAACTCAACGCACACTGTAACTCTTCTGAAGTCAAATCACGTACCCCCCTAGTACTTCTCTGTAGCTGCCACCACAGCATCTATTTTCTGTGACTTAGGTTCCATCTCTAAGGTACAGTTGATAATCATTGCTATGAACGYTAAGAAAACAAACCCTACGGAAACATGTACTCGTTGGCCTATCGCTCTGTTCTGGCACAGATCTACTATTCACAGGGATCCTCTCAGAATCCCTCACCTTGGATCCACCCTCCTCTACTTTCTTCAACTGCCTCAGCATACCACATCTTCTGTASTACTCTGACCCTGGCCACCTCAACCTGCCTCTCTCGCACTGGATACCTGCGATCCCCAGCAACATTGTCTCCCCCAAAGTTGACATACACAACTTCTTCCACTGAAACATTCCTCTGTCCCATGTTCTTGTGCACAATTCCCACATCTTGGCTTCGTGACACCTAGAACACCTCCAATGTATTCGGCACAAAAGCTCTAACAGTATAACTTATATATCCAAACATTACTTGGTCATGTAATGACTCTGAATCAAAGCTTAAAAATAACACACTGTCACCTCTGTTKCACCACGCTCCCCACCGGGTCTGCGTAGCGCCAATTGGCGGGCATCACAAACACCAGGAATCTTCAACTTACATGGCTCCACCTTCACACTTAACACTACCCCAGAAATGACTGCCTTCAATGGTGCCCTGTACATAAGCGCAAAGCAAGATACAAGCAGTGGTGTAAAGTACTGAAGTAAAAATACTTGAAAGTACTACTTAAGGAGTTTTTTAGGGTATCTGWACTTTACTATTTATATTTTTGACTACTTTTACTTTTACTTCACTACATTACTAAAGAAAATTATGTACTTTTTACTCTATACATTTTTCCTGACACCTAAAAGTACTGGTTACATTTTGAATGTTTAGCAGGACAAGAAAATTGTCTAATTCACACACTTATCAAAAGAACATCCCTGGTCATCCCTACTTTCTCTGATCGGGCGGACTCACTAAACAGAGAACATCCCTGGTCATCTCCTACTGCCTCTGATCGGGTGGACTCACTAAACAGAGAACTATCCTGGTGATCCCTACTGACTCTGATCTGGCGGACTCACTAAAACAGAGAACATCCCTGGTCATCCTACTGCCACTCTGGATCGG
>NW_019942712.1:77292-88645 GCF_002910315.2 Salvelinus sp. IW2-2015 | reverse complement strand
CAAAACAAGAATCCCTGGCTCATCCCTACCACCTCTGATCTGGGAGACTCACTACTAAACAGAGAACATCCCTGGTGATCCCTACTGACTCTGATCTGGCGGACTCACTAAACAGAGAACATCCCTGGTCATCCCTACCACCTCTGATCTGGAGGACTCACTAAACACATGCTTCGTTTGTAAATGATATCTGAGGGTTTGAGCGTGCCCCTGGCTATCCGTAAGTAGTTTTTTTAAAGAAAATGGTGCCGCCTGGTTTGCTTAATATAAGGAATTTGAAATTATTTATATAGTTTCGCTTTTGATACGTAAGCATATTTTAGCGATTTACATTTACTTTTAATACTTAAGTATATTTAAAACTAAACACCTTTAGACTTTTACTCAAGTAGGATTTTACTGGGTGACTTTCACTTTTACTTGAGTCATTTTCTATTACAGTATCTTTACATTAACTCAAGTATAACAATTAGGTACTTTTTCAACCACTGTGTTTCATGCGTTGCATTTCACTCTGATTAAAAATAAAAAATAAAACTCTAATTGAATTAAAGGTGGTAATTCACACCAGAGTTTGTCTTTCAGCTTGATCCCTCCGACTGTAAAATAGATGTTCTTCATTTAATACAAATATATAAATGGTCTATACCTGACCATTCAACTGTACAACAATATGTACACTGTATTACAATAAAAGTAATTCTTTCAAATTATTTGAGTGAATGTGTTTTTTTAAGATAACATCTATTATTGCTATTGCTATTCTTTACATAATGGCCTGGAAAGATGTTGGAGAAGTGGAAAGGTAAAAGGACCAATCAGTAACGCTCGTCGTCGTAAGAAAGAGTGGACCAAASCGCAGCGTGGAAAGTGTTCATGATATTTATTTTCAAGAAACACTCAAACAAAAATAACAAATTCAAAAACGAACGCGAACAGTTCCGTCAGGCACAGACACTAAACAGAAAATAACACTCCASAAAACYAAAACGGAAAATCACAAYTTATATATGATCCCCAATCAGAGACAACKATAGACAGCTGCCTCTGATTGGGAACCACACTCCGCAAAACAACACAGAAATAGAAAACATAGATTTTCCCACGGAGTCACACCCTGACCTAACCAAACATAGAGAATAAATAAGGATCTCTAAGGTCAGGCCGTGACACAATCTGCAATTGTTACATCCATTTTTAGACTTTTAAATTAAAGATATATAGGTCACCCATTGATTCTTGAAGAATATAACTTAACCCATTAGAACCCAAAATCTAAAGCTAGTATTTGTAAACAAACACTGTATAGACTCAACATGGTTAACATTTGTTATTATGGATTCATAACTCTGTCTATGAATTTAAGAGTAGTTACATTTTTCCAGCCCAATCCCTCAGATGTTTATCAAAAACTGTCGAGATGTCCACATAATGTGAGGAAGGAGGTGGGTTTTGGCCGACATTCTGCACATTTTCTCATCAATTAAACATTTGATCTCAATGCAGTGTTCTGTTCCCAAAACTATAATCTGTTACGAACAGAGGACGAAGTTTTATAGATTTTACCTTTTGCCAAAGTATAAAACAATCTAGCTGTTTAGAAGGAGTGCAAAGGCAAATTGAGTTATTGCAAACGCGCCATCAGAGTAGTCGTTCCCTGAAGGAAATATGCAGATTAAATATATCATCTTTGGTGATACAGTATATTTGAAAAAATTCGAAAGTGAAAGTCCTGCGACAGATAGGCACAGCACGTTTATTGTCTAACGGTCTTGTCGGGGGAAGATCAGGTCTAGTTATTCGCACAAGTGCGATTGAGATATTATATGATAACGGATTATTAGCATTATTTTCTGAACTAATATYTCCCGACTTCATTTGGACGTCGTGATTTTTCAGAGATTTTACGCACGACATGCCACCTTGCGTTATTGAAAAAGACAGCTCSAGGGCCCTGTATACAGTAAGTAGACCTTCGCTTCTATAGGTACCTCGTGGCGTAATGTGCTTTACCTTTGTCTCATTTGTAATAAACTATTGCGGAAATACAGTATTTAAATGATTTTTTGCGACGATCGACCATAGGCTAATCAATATATTTTAGATTGCTATTTGAAGGTGAAAGTAATATGTGCCCACGTACGATAGACAAGATTTCCATATAGTGAAATTAACTATTTTTCATTCTCTTCAGGTTATGTGGTTGTGCATATTGGCAGCTTGGTGTGTGTCTCTCTCCACTGCCACTTCTGGTGAGTAGCCAAGACTAGTTGTGGCGGTTTAAAATATTTGCTGAATTATAACAATGATTCACTAAAGGAACTGTAATATACTAATTACTGTATTTGTATAGGCCTATTTGGAATCTTTTGCCGGCGCAATTCCTTCCCGTCACACCGACACCGACATGTTATTCAATTATTGCACCCACACTGTTCTCCCGCGCCAAAGAGGGTCTGCGTTGCCAAAGGCACGGAACCCAAACCGGATGCGCGCGTGCGCCATCGTGCATGTATTTTGTTCCCCTACACCAAACGCGATCAYGACACGCAGGTTAAAATATCAAAACAAACTCTGAACCAATTACATTAATTTGGGGACAGGTCGAAAAGCAGTAAACATTTATGGCAATCCTCTTTCAGTCACCCACATGGGTATAACCAATGAGGGGATGGCACGTGGGTACCTGCTTCTATAAACCAATGAGGAGATGGGAGAAGCAGGACTTGCAGTGCTGATATCTATTTTATCCCTTGGCAACGCAGACCCTCGTTAGCGCTGCAGTCTACACCGCTGGCGGCGCACGCAGGATGGTTGCAAAATAATTTTGAAATCTATATTATTCAATTATTGCACCCACACTTCTTGCGCGCTCCAATGAGGGTCTGCGTTGACTAGAAACAATTATTTTGACCGTTTTATGTGTGGATTAATTGTCGTAGTAGAGGACCTTGTGCATTTCAGGTAAAATAACACCTCAATGTTTATATCCCAGGACAAATAGCTGCTAGTCCTGCCTCTCCCATCTCCTCATTCGTTTATAGAAGTAGATACCCATGTCCCATCTCCTCATTGGTTTATAGAAGCAGATACCCATGTCCCATCTCCTCATTGGTTTATAGAAGCAGATACCCATGTCCCNTCTCCTCATTGGTTTATAGAAGCAGATACCCATGTCCCATCTCCTCATTGGTTTATACCAATGAAAGACGTCAGTGGTGGTAATACACCTTTTATGAAAGTTAGTTGCCAACCACCATCTAAGTCCAAAGAAGAAAAAGCCTGAAAGGAGGAGAGATGACTAGAAACGATTCTGTTGACCGTTTTATGTGTGGTTTAATTGTCAGAGTAGAGGACCTTGTGCATTTCCGGTGAAACAACTCAATGTTTATATCCCAGGACAAATTAACGAGCAATAGCAAGCTAGTTAAATAGGACAAATTAGCTTGCAACTGCAAAATTCCGAGCTAAATTGCCAGAAATGTTTAATGCTTTTCAACCTGTCCCCAAATTAATACAATTGGTTCAGAGTTTGTTTTGATATTTTAACCTGCGTGTCGTGATTGCGTTTTATGTGGGGGAACAAGATACATTTATGCACARTGGCGTGCGGCCGGTGTGGTTGCAGTGTTAGGCAGGGTTTATAACTTTGTGGCTGCGGTATCTAGTGACAGTTTTCTTGCTTTGCAAAGCGGCCTGATCCCGCAAGCTTATATTGATGTTGTATCTGCAGCGTGAATCAGTCTGGTATTTACGAGGCTACCAGTTTTCTATTGGATGTTACAAATTTAAAGATATCGAATCTTTGGATACCAGAACACAAATGCCCTGTAGGCTATATTTTGGAGTTACCTGTAAGGCTATTTTGGAGTTACCTTGAGATGTATTTTACAAAAACAAACAACACATTTCTGAGGTTTATACTTTTAGCAACAATATATAATAAATAATTACTATATAACTTATGGCATTTTAACTCACCAAGTTTAAACAAAGTAAAACAGTTGTAATCAGAAGATGGTGATAGTTTGAACACCTTCTTCTTCCTGTATCAGACATTTTCACACTGTTCGGTACCCGAGGATCCGGTCTTGGTGCGGTTGGGGACATGATGCCACCATGCCATGCTGGCTCACCCCTTCCACGAACGCAGAGGGTCTGGAGGTGCGTTCGGTACCGGCCCAAAGATTTCGACAACCCGGTCTGCTCTACACGCGAGAGAAAGATCCAGGAAGCCTCACAGCAGTCCCAATACGTGGCCGCACCTCCCTAGGGCTCCGGGGAGGTTACGTCAGAAGGGCTGAAGGGAGGGATGTGACTTGAAGCTGGTTAATGTCACTCGAGAGACCAAGGGAGTATGTGTGCTACGTCAGCAGTAACCAGGGCTATGAGGACTGCCAGTGCTTTCTCAACGTAACTGGTGAGTTCATTCAAGCAAAACATATCCAGGAACGAGCTACAGAAATGAAATGATCTTCATCATTCTTTCACAAATAGTTGAATTAGCTGACGGTTACAAAAATTGAATACTATTTTTGTCATTATTTAGTTTAATCCCCTCAGTCTTAATGTGCACTTAATCTCCTTAACAGTGATGGGCAGCCCTCCTCTCCTCTCAGCAGTCAGAACAGATGCCGACTCTGTGAATGTGAGCTGTGTTTCCCATGGATGGAAGCCAAGGCCCAGGCTACAGTGGTCAGATGGGAGGCAGACTCTGAAACCTGAGAAGCTGGAATACAGCAGTGGTGCCCATGGTCTGGTGTCTGCCCACAGCTGGGTCCTCTCTTCCCCCTCCAGTGCTCCCTGGGTATCCTGTTCTCTGGTTCTGTCTGAAGGGGAGGAGTTGGAGGGAAGAGTGGACCTACGGAACCTTGGCTCTGTACCAGGTAAATAAGGATAATAACCGTGTTTCTTTCTGCTATGAGCATATGCTGATCTGGAACCAATCACAAGGTGTGTGTGTGTGTGTGTGTGTGTGTGTCCACCAGTTTGTTGAATTAAATAAGGGATACCTTCTTTCCACTTCCAGAGACTTCATCCGGACTGCAAACAGCTGTCATCATTTTATCTCTGCTTCTGCTCCTGTCAGTTGTCTTCGTCGGTGTACTCTACAAAAAGAGAGGTCAGGGCTGTGTTTTGGTTTGATAGTTATACTATATATTGATAAGCATACAATGCCATGAAAATGTTAGACTGGGTCAAATTTGAACTTGAGCCTAAGAGGGTATGGAATCCTCTTTCCACCATATTTGGATTACCTACATGAGAAAACATTAGGCAAGTCATCAAGTCATCTCCTAAGCCCACCTTTATCCCTCCTATGATTGGATTGAAAACTCATGTGTGTTTTGCTTTTCAGGAAACAAATCAACACATGTGCCTAATGGAGGTAAGGAATCTATTTAAMCACATCACACTTTTCAATGTCAGTGTTCATGATTTGATTTTCAATGCTTAACTTTATAACCATGTGTCCTAAATGTTGTGGTATATTATAACTAGGTATAATTGTAACTAGGCCTACATTGATCCTGTAAGAGAATACAATTAAAACTCTAAATTAGTACTAAATCAAGTCAATGGACACTAAATTATAAACACTACCTATGGACCATATTCAGTGCGTTCAGTCACCGCAATGTAAGAAATTCCTTTATCATATGGCAAATATTGATCCAGAATACTTACTGTACAGAATACATTAAACATTTTCCCACTGTCACTGTTTTTCTGTAGATATAGAGACTATGAGACAAGCTGAAGGTAATCTATTTAGACATTTTCCAGAGAGAATCTGAATTTATTTTGATTTTGCCTTTCTTTATCATATGGCAAATATTGATCCAGAATACTTACTGTACAGGATACATTTAACATTTTCCCACTGCCCCTGTTTTTCTGTAGATATAGTGGACATAGAGACTATGAGACAAGCTGAAGGTAATCTATTTAGACATTTTCCAGAGAGAATCTGAATTTATTTTGACATTGCCTTTATCATGCAAGGTGCTATCTAGAACCTAAAAGGGTACCCTTTGAAGAACCATTTTTGTTTCTACATGTAACCCAAAAGGGTTCTACCTGGAATCAAAAGGGTTCTCCTATGGAGACAGCTGAAGAACCCTTTTTTCTAAGAGTGTATAGCAAATATTGATCCCTAATACAGAATACTTACTGTTCAAAATACATTTATCATTTACCCATTGTTCCTGTTTTTGTGTAGATTTCGTGGATATAGAGACTATAGAGACTATGAGACAAGCTGGAGGTAATCTATTTCAAAACATTTCTGATACATTCTGATTATTATCATTATTGTTGTTGTTATTACGATTCATTGGCATCTCCTAATTCTGTGTTTGTCCTCAACAGTGGATGTCACATTGGATCCCAAGACAGCTCCTCCTTATCTGACAGTTGGTTCAACTGGTAAAATTGTGAGAGACAGTTTATATAATCCATGTCCTCCAGGTGAACATGCTTATATACTTGGAACACATGGTTTTACCTCGAGCAGCAATGCTTACTGGGAGGTGGGACTGGGTGATCAGAAGGTAGGCGTTAAAGAATCCTGGTGGGTTGGACTGGCAAGTGGGTCTGTTAAAAGACAAGGTGATGTACCAGCCACACCTTCCAATGGTTTCTGGTTCCTGTCCTCAGACAAAGAGAAAGGCTTACGGCTTAATATGACCCCCAACATCCTACTTCCTGCCAATCCTAGACCTCAGACACTAGGGGTGTATTTGGACTATGACAAAGGAGTACTCTCTTTTATCAATGTAAAAGACAATAAACATATTGTCACCGTGGGAGCTATGTTCACAGGGGAGGTGTTTCCTCTTTTTAACCCAGGTAAAGGTGACAGAGCCCCTATGACGATATTAGATGTCAGCCACTATAAAACAGAACCTGGACAAGTGACGGTTTCTGAGACAGAGAGACATGAAGAGACTGAGACTGATGGTGACCAAGCCCCTATGACGATATTAGATGTCAGCCACTATAAAAGGGAAAAGTACGCGCGCTCTAGTTGCCATGGAAATCAGTTAATCTGTGATCTGTGGCGGTCTATTTGAGTGAGCGTGAGCGCGCACCTATCCAGGATTGGTTTCACCTGGCTTAATGAATCCGTGTCTGCTCATCCTGGCTTGGTCTTTGTGCAACCAATTAAGCCTGGACGCACATGTTTTGGCTTCATTGAGCTCAGCTGAGTCATTTATCCCGGATGTCTTAATTCTACTTTTGTGCAACAGGCCCCGTTGTAGGTCAGTCTACATTCGTTTTTTGTTATTTGTATCCTTCCCAGTGTTTGTTTCGTGTCTCGTCGATTGATTTAATAATCATTATGTATTCAAAACCCGCTGCACGTTGGTCAAATCCATTGCTACTCCTCTGATGAGGAGAAGGAGGAAGCGCGTTACACATACTGTCATTAAATCCAACAGTGATGTTGCTTTGTGATGACTCTGACTGGCACTTGTTCAGAACGCCAACGTAGAGTGTGGGCAGGAACCACAGCTGCTAAGAAAATGATTGTACAAAGGTGGATTCTACTTCGTCAGTTACCATTGCAACGATGGCTGCTCACATTTAACAGTGTGTTTGTCCACAACAATTGAAAGCCATATTGTTACATTACAGTGAAGACTGAGTAAAGGAGAAACAATATCACCAATACATCAAGTTAGGACTTAGTGTATGAAGATGGTCTAACTTGGGTTAAAACAGATTATGTAGCCCTAGACATCAGTGTTGGGGATGTAACTACCTATATGTCACGCTCTGACCGTAGAGGCCTTTTAATGTATCTATTTGGTTTGGTCAGGGTGTGATTTGTGGGCATTCTATGTTTTGTTTTTCTATGATTTTGTATTTCTATATGGACGGGTATGGTTCTCAATCAGGGACAGCTGTCTATCGTTGTCTCTGATTGGGAACCATACTTAGGTAGCCCTTTTTCCCTCCTTTCTTGTGGGAAGTTGACTTTGTTTATGGCACATAGCCTTTAGCTTCACGGTTTGTTTTGTAGTGTTTATTGTTTTGTTCGGCGTCTTTTCTAAAAGAAGAGTATGTACGCTCACCACGCTGTAACCTTGGTCCTCTTCATTCAACAGTTAAATGACAGCCTTCATTAACTAACCTATATTTTGCAGTAGCTTAGTGTAGTTGAGCTAAAATCAAAACTTAGTGGTGTTTAGTAGTTAATTTTTTGCCATGTAGCTAGCTACTGGAACTACACACACTACTGTTTTACCGTGTAGCTAACTACTGAACTACACTCTACTGTTTTACATTGTAGCGGTGTAGCTAACTACCGGAATACACATTACTGTTTTACCATGTAGCGGTGTAGCTAACTAACTGGAACTACACAATACTGTTACTCATAGCGGGTAGGCTACTACTTTACACATACTTTTCCATGTAGCGGTTGTAGCTAGCTACTGGAACTACACACTACTGTTTTCCATGTAGCGGTGTAGCTAACTCTGGAACTACACACTACTGTTTACCATGTAGCGGTGTAGCTACCTACAGAACACACACTACGTTTTACCATGTAGCGGTGTAGCTAACTACTGGAACTACACCAATACTGTTTTACCATTGTAGCGGTGTAGCTAACTACTGGAACTACACCATACTGTTTACCATGTAGCGGGTTGTAGAACTACGTGGACGTCACAATACTGTTTAGTTTTCCAAGAACTGAGTAAGTTAAACTATATTTTCTTAAGTGTACCTTTAATATAGCAATATGTGTCCACGTGTAAAGTAATTGGTAGCTTGGTAAACTATATTTTCAGAGTAGCTTCTCCAACACTGCTGGCTCATGTCAGTGCATTTGGGATGTATTCAGACCCATTTGACTTCCACATTTTGTTACATTACAGCCTTATTCTTAAAAAATACTCATCTATCTACACACAATACCCCATAATGACAAAGCGAAAACAGGTTTTCAGAAATTGTTTGCATATTTATTACAAATAAAAAAAACAGAAATACCTTATTTACATAAGTATTCGGATTGTTTTCACTCCACAGTATCATGTTGACCTCAGTGGAGAAATATTAAAATGTTTTTTGACTGCACTGGACCGTTAAATCATATTATTTGTACAAGTGGAGAGCCCAAGCATGTGAAACCATGCCTGTCTCAACAAACAGTTTCAAGAGAAGCTCGATTCTCTATGTATACATAACTATCAGTGAAATGTTAAATGCACATACTCTTGGCACCAGTCAGTATAATCTGATATTTTCTAGTTAGCAGTATATTACAAACTGTAACGGAAAAATCTACGGTTTCAATTTAAATGTCACCAGATGGCTCTACCGTTGAAATAATAACAATAACAATCAGTGAGAATGGCTCTATTGAAGGAGCTTCTCAACTGTCTCCTGTTCTCTGCACTGCTGTGAAAACAGAGGATGGTCATCCATCCATCCATCTACTACATCCATCCATCTACTATCCACTCCATCTCACTACAATCCATCCATCTTACTACATCCATCCATCTACTATATCCATCTACTACATCCCATCCATCTACTACATCCATCCATCTACTATATTCCATCTACTACATCCATCCATCTACTACATCCATCCATCCATTACATCCATCTACATTCATCCATCTACTACATCCATCCATCTTATACATCCATCCACCCATCCATCCATCTACTACAATCCATCCATCTACTACATCCATCATCCATTTACATCCATCCATCTACGTACATCCATCCATCTACTTACATCCATCTACTACATCCATCCATCTACACTACCATCCATCATCCACTACCATCCATCCATCCATCTACTACATCCATCGACTACACCATCATCTATACATCCATCCATTCCTTTACATCCATCCATCTAGTTACATCCATCATCCACTACACCATCATCTACTACATCCATCATCTACTACATCCATCCATTCTACTACATCATCCATCTACTACATCCATCCATCCACTACATCCATCCATCTACTATTCCATCCATCTTACTATATCCATCCATCAACTACATCCATCCATCACTAATCCATCCATCCATCTACTACATCATCCATCTCCATCCATCAATCTACTACATCCATCCATCTACTATATCCATCCATCAACTACATCCATCCATCTACTCCATCCATCCCATCCACTACATCCATCCATCCATCTACTACATCCATCCATCCACTACATCCATCCATCACTACATCCATCCATCCATCATCCACTACACCATCCATCCATCTACTACATCCATCATCTACTACATCCATCCTCCACTACATCCATCATCCACACATCCATCCATCCATCTACTACATCCATCCATCCATACATCCATCCATCCATCTACTACATCTCCTACTACATCCATCCATCCATCCATCCATCCACTACATCCATCCATCCATCTACTACATCTCTCTCTACATCATCCTCCATCACTACATCCATCCATCCATCTACTCACCATCCATCCATCCATCCTCTACTACATCCATCCATCCACCATCCATCCATCTACTACATCCATCCATCCATCCATCCATTCTACTACATCCATCCATCCATCCACTACATCCATCCATCTACTACATCCATCATCCATCCACTACATCCATCCACTACATCCATCCATCCACTCATCCATCATACATCCATCCATCTACTACACTGCTTTCACCAATCATATGTTTCCATGGTAATCAAATCAAATTGCACTGCAGACAAAGAGGAAAGAGGAAGGAGATGAGGATGAATTGGACCAGTACAGAATACTACTGTACACACCCTAATATGAAGTGCACTTGATACACAAAACAATGTGTTAAATATTAGTGCTCTAGTTTATTCACAGACATTTAAAGACCGTCTTTGGATTCAGAAATCTGATGATTGCGACTTGGTTAGAAGCTAGAAGGGCATCAGTCTCAGCCTCTTCAGCAGGTGGGAGACATTACCCTCTCTTTCAGAAACAGACACTTGTACAGGTTCTGTTTTATAGTGGCTGACATCTAAATCTTCATAGGAGCTTGGTCACCATCAGTCTCAGTCTCTTCATGTCTCTCTGTCTCAGAAACAGTCACTTTTACAGGTTCTGTTTTTATACTGGCTGACATCTAATATCGTCATAGGGCTTGGTACCATCAGTCTCAGTCTCTTCATGTCTCTCTGTCTCAGGAACAGTCACTTTTACAGGTTCTGTTTTTAGGTGCTGACATCTAATATCGTCATAGGGCTTGGTCACGATCAGTCTCAGTCTCTTCATGTCTCTCTGTCTCAGAAACCGTCACTTGTACAGGTTCTGTTTATTAGG
>NW_019942712.1:60587-72367 GCF_002910315.2 Salvelinus sp. IW2-2015 | reverse complement strand
TTCCACAGCACATGTTGAAAAGTACCAAGGTCCTCTGTGGTTCAGAACACACATAATGGCGATGGACTAATACCTATGTGATGTCTTTTTTGAGGTAATAGATCCAATTTAATTAATACATTGGTCATTGGGGTTTCTAGATGATCCAAGTATATTCTTCCATACTGTCTCCCAATGTATTTGTCTGTCAGCAAGTGTAAAGTCCTTTTTTCCCATACAGTGGATAGAGTTCATGGTTTTTGTAAAGCTAGAATTAATTGACTATAGATATCAGAAACAACTCCTTTTGAGGGGCATCTGTCCTTTAGATGTTTGACCAATGGGTGTACTGCTAGTTCTGCTCTCCAGAGGACCCCATAGGCTGGCATGGATAGACTAGTTCTGCTCCCCAGAGGACTCCATAGGCTGGCATGGATAAACTAGTTCTGCTCCCCAGAGGACTCCATAGGCTGGCATGGATAAACTAGTTCTGCTCTCCAGAGGACCCCATAGGCTGGCATGGATAGACAGAGTTGAAGGTAAAGACTAAATGATGAAACTGAGACATTAAAACACTGGCGGATTTCCTGGAAACTGAGGAGTAGATTCAAATTGAATATGTCTTTGAAAGTATAAATGCCCTTCTTAGACCAAGAATCTAATATAAATGGTTTCTTACATGCTAAGAATTCTTTATTACACCGTATTGGGGAGTATGAATGTCATTTTTAAGATTTGATGTCATATGCTTCTCTGTAGCTTTCCACACATTTACTGAGTATGTTATAACTTCTTAACTACTTCCGGCGCCGACAGAGATGGCCGCCTCGCTTCGCGTTCCTAGGAAACTATGCAGTATTTTGTTTTTTTTATTACTGCATTGTCGGAACTAGAAGCACAAGCATTTCGCTACACTCGCATTAACATCTGCTAACCATGTGTATGTGACAAATAAAATTTGATTTGATAATGGGTCCAAACAATAACAGACATTTTTTTAGGAGTCAAGCCAGAAAATAATAAATCTTGTTATCTAATTGGTGAAACTATTGACTCTTCTATAGCACGCCAAGGGACAGAAGCCTCTGGGTTTAACCAGGTCTTCAGGAAATTTATTAGGAATGATAGGTGATAATATTTTAGATTTGGAACTGCAAGTCTACCTAATGCTTTTGTTCTCTATAGTGTTGCATATTTAATCTGTGGTCTCTTTTCTCCCCCAAATTAACTTCTTTATAAAAGAGTCAAGTTTAGACCAATAGGGAGGCAGTGGTAACATGGAACTCACGCCCTGACCATACTAACTAAAGACAAAACAAAGGAAAATAAAGGTCAGAACGTGACACTATCTTAGAGCTATGAGAAGGTCCAGATCTATCTAGTTTAGAGCTGAGAATGATCCAGATCTAAATTTTCCCACGTTATATTTGTTCCCAATTAGGCTAAATGTAGTCCTATAATGAGCCTTTAATGTTTTCCTATTCATTTGCATAGGCTAACCATTGAGATGAATGATATTTAATATCTTAGCAGATAATGACGTGATAATACAGTAGGTGTAGAGAATGTAATGAAAAGTTGAAGGGTGGTTGGTAATGGAGGGACATCAGGTGGATCCACATCCGGGTTTTGGGCAGACCCCTAGGTCCTAGAGAACAGGAGCGAGTTAAGGGAACAAGGTTGGAAAGAGACGTAACAAGCAAACACACAGGTTACAGGTTGTCAAGGTATGTAAAATACAGTTATTAGGGGCCTCCCGGGTGGCGCAGTGGTCTCTGGGTTCGCGCCCAGGCTCTGTCACAGCCGTCCGCGACGGAGGTCCGTGGGGCGACGCACATTGGCCTAGCGTCGTCCGGGTTTAGGGAGGGTTTTGCCGGTAGGGATATCCTTGTCTCATCGCGCTCCAGCGACTCCTGTGGCGGCCGGGCGCAGTGCGCGCTAACCAAGGGCCAGTGCACGGTGTTTCCTCCGACACATTGGTGCGGCTGGCTTCCGGGTTGGAGGCGCTGTGTTAAGAAGCAGTGCGGCTTTGGTTGGGTTGTGCTTCGGAGGGCGTGGCTTTCGACCTTCGTCTCTCCCGAGCCCGTACGGGAGTTGTAGCAATGAGACAAGATAGTAATTACTAGCGATTGGATACCACGAAAAAAATTGGGAGAAAAGGGGGTAAAATTTAAAATATAATAATAATAATATTTTAAAAAACAGTTATTGAATGATTTAATTTAAATGTTTGATTAGACATGCAATATTGTTAATGGCAGACAGAAAAGAAAGGATAACCTGTCTGTAATTTCTTTATGTCAGTGGGGTTGATGAGGGTGGTCCCTGGAAAAGGTGAGCGAGGTGAAAACTTAAGGGAGGTGTCATGACCACTGGAGTCATACACTACCTACCTGGCAGCGGAGGTTACTTAACGTGACCCTTGAGATTTACTATTTGGAAAAACCTCTCGGTCCTCCTTGATTCTCCTCTGGTAGCTGTCCTTCTGTTTCTCCTTGTTCAATCTCACCTTGATTGATAATAGAAATCAATGCAATTTATGTGTCTATTATCACAATACATCTCTCACATATTTCTTGGAGGGACAGAAAATAAATAAATTAACAGCGGACAACCTCCACATCCTTCTCATCCTGTGCCTGAAGGTTGTCCTCGAAGGCGTTCTGATCTGGTTCGACAACTTCCATCACATCACGTGGAGTTTCAGTGATCTGAAAGTATGTCATACAAAATAGCAATAGACAAACAACACTAAGTCAATCATAAATTTGAAATACTACAGAATGTACAATAATTGTATTTACAATTGCGTTGTTCACCTCAGTCAACAGCTGCAGCTCCGTCCACAGCAGGCGATATGGTGAGTACTCAAATAAAGCGACCATAACAAAACAACGTATCAGGGCAAAATTTGAACTGTGACACTTACCTGATCATGTGCCGTGGTAAAATACTTGATGGGCTTCAACTCCTTCACCTCTCTCTCGTCAGACTGCTACTCTCATATATGCATGGTACCAAGGTGACAAATGTAAATATTATGTTCTCTCTGATATGAAATCATAATAATCTTTCAGATATAATAGAATGTGATCGATAAACATAAGGTTATTTCACTTGCTCAGCTGTCCCATTCTTGACAATCCCATGTCAAATGCCAAATGCCAAAACAAGAGTATGTTGATGTTGGCAATCATGTGCTTCACTCCGAAATGGTCAGCTTGCATCTGGTCAGCATGGCCTCCTTCTCCTCAGTTAAAATCACCCTCCTGTGAGGCTGGCCATCCTTCCCCCGTAGGTACATGTGATTGCCTAACAAGTTCGAAGACAAGAGTTGTGGAAATACTCTTGTTCTAAGTAATTTTCCACCACTGTCTTTCTATGTTTCTCCCCCCCCCCATCTCTCTCTCTGTCTTTCACTCTCTTCCCCCCCTCTCTTTCACTTTCACTCTCTTCCCCCCTCTGTCTTTCACTTTCACTCTCTTCCCCTTTCTCTTTCACTTTCACCCCCCCCCCCCCCCCCCTGTCTGTGTGTCTGTCTAGCAAAGACACCTAGTTAAGGGTAGTTGGAATGACCATAATTGCTTAGACCTATCCATTTGACTGATCAGGGTTAACTTATAGCTAGATAACTCAATATGACAGACATATAACTAAATGTATAACTAGCCACTTCTTAGAATGCTAATTAACCAATGGTGCTTAGCGTTCATGACGTCTTTTTCTGTTCCGTATTGTTTGCGTCCTGTATATATATTTACACCTCTCTTCACTTATCTTTTTATTTATTTTATCATCCCAGAACTCAACTACAAAAGCTTTCCTGCAAAAGCTTTCCCTGCAACCCGCTTCACCAATTACTAAAAAGTATAATATTTACCAAACTGAAAATCCATCGTGGAAGCCAGCCAGGGGCTAATTCAGAAGCTAGCCTGAAGCTAACCAGTATAGCTACTCCGCTAGCTTAGCCAGAAGCTAATCTGTAGCCTGCCCGAAATTAGCCGGTTTGCTGGCTAGCGTTGGTTTTCAGCTGCCCTCGTGTTGTGGTCATCAGCTATTTCCTCTTAGCTCGATAATCTAACCGGCACTTTTGTGGCAACGCGAACTCGGACCGGAGCATTCCGGGACTTTTCTTCTCTCTCAGTTTCCCGGATTCCCAGCCGCAGGCTCTGGTCACTTGCACCTTGACTTCGCAGCTAGCTAGCTGCAAACCGTGTGACGATTGGCTTTACGTCGACCCCGGAAGCAAACTCAAAATCATCCTGGAGCTAGCCAGCTGAGGAGTTCCATCACCATCCGGACACGTTTCTTTTGTTGTGCTGCTGCAGATACGGAACCCCACCGGGCCTTCACGTCTGACTGCCGCGCTTATCTGCCCGAGGGATTTATCCAACTGGCACCTCCGTCCCGACGTTACCTGAACGCTCACCTGAGGCCGCTAATCGTTAGCTGTCTTATCGGCTGCTACACTGAATAAGCATACCGGACAACTATTATTTATCTTTATTTTTATTTTTTTTATTTATTTTTTTCTTCCTTGGGTCACTATATCTAATTCTGCCAATTTGGATTGAATCCCCTCTTCCACACGGAACCCCACTACACGGAACCCACTAACTTACCGACGGAAACGCACGAGGTATCTACACACAGACCTCCATCCCATGCTGCTAACGGACAGCCACATACCCGGCCAGCTGTCTGGATCGCCACGACCCCAACCAAACCTCTACTCACTGGACCCTTATTGATCACACCGATTAAGCATGCCTCTCCTTAATGTAAATATGCCTTGTCCATTGCTGTTCTGGTTAATGTTTAATTGGCTTATTTCACTGTAGAGATTCTAGCCCTGTTCACTATACCAATATCCAACCTCTCAGTTCCACCAACCCACATATGCGATGACATCACCTGGTTTCAATGATGTTTCTAGAGACAATATCTCTCTCATCATCACTCAATACCTAGGTCTACCTCCACTGTATTCACATCCTACCTAACCTTTGTCTGTACATTATTCCTTTAACTATTTTATCAGCCCCCAGAAACTCCTCTTACTCTCTGCTCCAGTAGCTCTAGGCGACCAAATTCTCATAGCTTTTGAGCCGTACCCTTATCCTACTCCTCCTCTGCCTCATTGGTGATGTAGAGGTGAATCCAGGCCCTGCAGTACTGGCTCCACTCCTATTGCCCAGCGCTCTCTTTTGATGACTTCTGTAACCGTAATAGCCTTGGCTTCATGCATGTTAACACATTAGAAGCCTCCTGCCCTAAGTTTGGTTTTGTTCACTGCTTTAGCACACTCTCCAACCCGGATGTTTTAGCCGTGTCTGAATCCTGGCTTAGAAAGACCACAAAAACTCAGAATTTTCATCCCCAATTACAGATTTTCAGACAAGATAGAACGCAAAGGGGGCGGTGTTGCAATCTACTGCAAAGACTGCCTGCAGAGCTCTGTCTTACTATCCAGGTCTGTTATCCCAAAACAATTTTGAACTTTCTACTTTTATAAAAATCCACCTCTCTAAACAAGTCTCTCACCGTTGCCGGCTGCTATAGACCACCCTCTGCCCCCAGCTGTGCTCTGGACACTATATTGTGAACTGATTGCCCCCCATCTATCTTCAGAGTTCGTGCTGCTAGGCGACCTAAATTTGAACATGCTCAAAACCCAGCCACCCTACAATCTAAGCTGATGCCTCAATCTCACAAAAAATATCAATGAACCTACCAGGTACACCCCAATTCCGTAAACTCGGGTACCTCATAGATATCATCCTAACAAACTTGCCCTCCAAATACACCTCTGCTGTTTTCAACCAAGATCTCAGCGATCACTGCCTCATTGCCTGTATCCGTAATGGGTCAGCGGTCAAACGACCTCCACTCATCACTGTCAAACGCTCCCTGAAACACTTCAGCGAGCAGGCCTTTCTAACGATCCTGGCCGGGGTATCCTGGGAAGGATATCGATCTCATCCCGTCAGTAAGAGGATGCCTGGTCATTTTAAAAATGCCTTCCTCACCATCTTGAATAAGCATGCCCGCATTCAAAGAAATTTAGAACCAGAACAGATATAGCCCTTGGTTCTCTCCTGACCTGACTGCCCTTAACAACAGAAAAAACATCCTATGGCGTTCTGCATTAGCATCGACCAGCCCCCGTGATATGCAACTTTTCAGGGAAGCCAGAAACCAATATACACAGGCAGTTAGAACAGCCAAGGCTAGCTTTTTTCAAGCAGAAATTTGCTTCCTGCAACACAAATTCAAAAAAGTTCTGGGACACCGTAAAGTCCATGGAGATAAGACACCTTCTCCCAGCTTCCAACCGCTCTGAAGATAGGAACAACTGTCACCACCGACAAATCCACTATAATTGAGAATTTCAATAAGCAATTTTCTCACGGCTGGCCATGCTTTCCATCTGGCTGCCCCTACCCCGGACAACAGCACTGCCCTCCCCTCTGCTACTCGCCCAAGCTTCCCCCATTTCTCTTCTCTCCCAAATACAGTCAGCTGATGTCCTAAATGAGCTGCAAAATCTGGACCCTTACAAATCAGCGGGCTAGATAATCTGGACCCTTCTTCTTTCTAAAATATCTGCTGAATTGTTGCCACCCCTATTACTAGCCTCTTCAACCTCTCTTTCAGTGTCGTCCGAGATCCCAAAGTTTGGAAGCAGCTGCGTTATCCCCCTTTCAAAGGGGGGGACACCCTTGACCCTAACTGCTACAGACTATAATCTATCCTACCCTGCCTTTCTAAGGTCTTCGAAAGCCAGTCAACAACAGATTACCGACCATTTCGAATCACCACCACCTTCTCCGCTATGCAATCTGGTTTCAGAGCTGGTCATGGGTGCACCTCAGCCACGCTCAAGGTCATAAACGACATCGTAACGCCATCGATAGGAAACAATACTGTGCAGCCGTATTCATTGACCTGGCCAAGGCTTTTGACTCTGTCAATCACCACATCTCATTGGCAGCTCGACAGCCTTGTTTCTCTAATGATTGCCTCGCCTGGTTCACCAAACTACTTCTCTGATCGAGTTCAGTGTGTTCAAATCGGAGGGTCTGTTGTCGGGCCTCTGGCAGTCTCTATGGGGGTGCCACAGGGGTCAATTCTTGGACCGACTCTCTTCTCTGTATCATCAATGATGTCGCTCTTGCTGCTGGTGATTCTCTGATCCACCTCTACGCAGACGACACTATTTCTGTATACTTCTGGCCCTTCTTTTGACACTGTGTAAAACTCTCCAGGCGAGCTTCAATGCCATACAACTCTCCTTCCGTGGCCTCCAACTGCTCTTAAATACAAGTAAACCAAATGCATGCTCTTCAACCGATCGTGCCTGCCCCCTGCCCGCCTGTCCAACATCACTACTTTTGGACGGTTCTGACTTAGAATATGTGGACAACTACAAATACTAGGTGTCTGGTTAGACTGTAAACTCTCCTTCCAGACTCACATCAACATCTCCATCACAAGTCAAATCTAGAATTGGCTTCCTATTCCGCAACAAAGCATCCTTTACTCATGCTGCCAAACATACCCTTAGTAAAACATGACCATCCTACCATCCTCGACTTCGGTGATGTCATTTACAAATAAGCCTCCAAACCCTACTCAATAAATTGGATGCAGTCTATCACAGTGCCATCCGTTTTGTCACCAAAGCCCCATATACTACCCCACCACTGCGACCTGTACACTCTCGTTGGCTGGCCCTCGCTTCATCACTCGTCGCCAAACCCACTGTTCCAGGTCATCTACAAGACCTGCTAGGTAAAGTCCCCCCTTATCTCTGCTCGCTGGTCACCATAGCAGCACCTATCTGTAGCACGCGCTCCAGCAGGTATATCTCTCTAGTCACCCCAAAACCAATTCTTCCTTTGGACGCCTCTCCTTCCAGTTCTTCTGCTGCCAATGACTGGAACGAACTACAAAAATCTCTGAAATTGGAACACACCTATCTCCCTCACTAGCTTTAAGCACCAGCTGTCAGAGCAGCTCATAGATTACTGCACCTGTACATAACCCATCTACAATTTAGCCCAAACAACTACCTCTTTACCTACTGTATTTATTTTATTAATATTATTTTGCTCCTTTGCACCCCATTATTTTCTGTCTCTACTTTGCACTTTCTTCCGCTGCAAACCAACCATTCCAGGGTTTTTTTAGTTTTATTTTACTTGCTGTGTTGTATTCACTTCACCTCCATGGCCTTTTATATTTTATTTATTTTTTTTTATTTATTTATACATATATTGTTTGCCTTCACTCCCTTTATCTCACCTCACTTGCTCACATTGTATATAGACTTATTTTTTTTTCACTGTATTATTGAACTATATGTTTGTTTTACTCCATGTGTAACTATGTGTTGTGTATGTGTCGAACCTCTTGCTTTATCTTGGCCAGGTCGCAATGTAAATGAGAACGTGTTCTCAATTTGCCTACCTGGTTAAATAAAGGTTAAATAAAAAAATAAAAGAAGAAAACATCACCAGGGACCTCACAATACGATATGTTTTTGAATCACCAGGACCTCACAATACGATATGTATTGTATCACCAGGGACCTCACAATACGATATGTATTGAAATCACCAGGGACCTCACAATACGATATGTATTGAATCACCAGGGAATCACAATACGATATGTATTGAATCACCAGGGACCTGACAATACGATTGTATTGAGTCACCAGGACCTGACAATACGATATGTATTGTATCACCAGGGACATCACAATATGATATGTATTGAATCACCAGGGACCTGACAATACGACATCACGATACTTAGGTCGCGATTACGAATATGTATTGCGATTCTCACGATTCTATTATGTACTGCGATTTTGATGCTGCGATTCTCACGATTCTATATGTACTGCGATTTTGATGCTGCGATTCGATGTTCCAAACATTTAGCTGACTATGTGTGTGGTGCAGAGGGACGAGMGAGACCCACGAGGAAACAMGTKATGAGCAGTCATGGAAATKCAAKAAATATCTCACAATAAAAATGCCTCTTTCATTATTTATTTCTGGCTTTCATTATTGTCATGTTGCCAAGCTAKAATTTGTACATTGTATTGTCAGAAATGTMAAGTGTAGAAAAAGAGGCCTGTGAAGAGGGGTGGGTTCYTTTAGGAKCCAGATTAGGCAGAGATGCTTTGTATTGTCCAACTGGTTTAGTCATGATGATAACACTGACATATCATGACACCCCTCCATCTCAAGAACTACAGCACAGGATACTCCAAACGCCATTCTGTTTGGGTTGTAGTTTGTTAGATTAATATTTCACATTAAAATGTCCTCTTTCATCATTTCATTCTCTTTCATTTTTGTCCTGTTGTCCACATGGGAAACCATCAGACCAGGCTAAACATTTTGTGTGATTTTTGAGAGTCCATCTAGGATCATTACCTGTACTGCATGTAATATCTGTGGTTTGGCATTGTTTAGCTTGAGCTGAATAGGCAATATATATTAACATTTAACATTTAACATTTAAGTCATTTAGCATTACAGTGGTGTAAAGTACTTAAGTAAAAATATGTTAAAGTACTACTTAAGTCATTTTTTTGAGTATCTGTACTTCACTTTAATATTTATATTATTGACAACTTTTACTTTTACTTCACTATTTTTGTWAAGAAAATAATGTACTYTTTACTCCATACATTTTCCCTGACASCYAAAACTACTMGTTACATTTGAATGCTTAGCAGGACAGRAAAATAGTCCACTCAGGCACTTATCAAGATGYCATCCCTACTGCCTCTGATCTGGCGGACTCACTRAATGCAAATGCTTTGTTTGTACATTATGTCTGTGTCACGCCCTGATCTGTTTCACCTGTTCCTGTGATTGTCTGCACTCCCTCCAGGTGTCGCTTATTTTCCCCAGTGTATTTATCCCTGTGTTTCCTGTCTCTCTGTGCCAGTTCGTCTTGTATGCTTAGTCAAGTCAATCATTGTGTTTTTTTCCCGTACTCTTTTGCGATTCTCCTTTTTCATGTCCTCCCGGTTTAGACCTTTGCCTGTTTCTGGACTCTGTACCTGCCTGCCTTGATCATGAGCCTGTCTGCCACTCTGTACCACCTGGACTCTGTTCTGGTTTTGACCTTTTTGCCTGACCACGACCATTCTCTTGCCTACCATCTGCCTCCTGTGTCTGAATCTGGGTCTCGCCTTGTGCATTGACAGTCTGAGTGTTGGAGTGTGCCCCTGGCTATATGTAAATGTAAAAAACAAGACAATTGTGCAGTCTGGTTTGTGTAATTTAAGGAATTTGAAATTATTTTTACTTTAACTTTTGATACTTAAGTATATTTTAAACCAAATACTTTTAGTAGTATTTTACTGGGTGACTCACTTTTACTAGAGTCATTTTCTATTATATAAGGTATCTTTATTTTTACTCAAGTATGAAAATTGAGTACTTTTTACACCACTGTGTATCACGAGTTGCATTTCACTCTGATAAAAAAATTGAGTTGAAGGTGACATTTCACAGCAGAGTTAGTCTTTCTGCGTGATCCTTCCGACTGTAAAATAGATGTTCATAATTTAATACATACTGTAGATAGAAATGGTCTATACCTCACCATTAAACTGTGTAACAATATGTACTTAGTGTTAGAATGAAAGTATTTTTTTTCAGATTATTTGAGTGAATGTGCTTTTTTTTAAAACACATTCATTTGACGTGTATTTTTTTTGACACTCAAGACCCAAACGGCATTCCATATCTTATCTTGGTTTAGTTATAAAAGTCTACAGTACAATTTGAACAAATTCGAAGTGAAAGTAAACTGCGACAGATAGGCACAGCACATTTATTGTTCAACGGTCTTGTCGGGGGAAGATCAGGTCTAGTTATTCGCACAAGTGTGATTGAGATATTATATTATAAAGGATTATTAGCATTATTTTCTGAACTAATATTTCCCGACTTTATTTGGATGTCGTGATTTTTCAGAGATTTTACGCACGACATGCCACCTTGCGTTATTGAAAAAGACAGCTCGAGGGCCCTGTATACAGTAAGTAGACCTTCGCTTCTATAGGTACCTCATGACGTAATGTGTTTCACCTTTGTCTCATTTGTAATAAACTATTGCGGAAATACAGTATTTAAATGATTTTTGCAACGATCGACCATAGGCCAATCAATATATTTTAGATTGCTATTTGAAGGTGAAAGTATTATGTGCCCACGAACGATAGGCAAGATTTCAATATAGTGAAATTAACCATTTTTCATTCTCTTCAGGTTATGTGGTTGTGCATATTGGCAGCTTGGTGTGTGTCTCTCTCCACTGCCACTTCTGGTGAGTAGCCAAGACTAGTAGTGTCGGTTTAACATCTTTACTGAATTATGACAACGATTCAATAAAGGAACTGTAACGCGTTTGGTGTAGGGGGACAAAATAAATGTATGCATGATGGCGCACGCGCGCAGCCGGTTTGGGTTCCGTGTAATAGACTAATTGTATAGGCCCGGTTGGAATCTTTTGCCGGCGCAATTCCTTCCCGTCACACCTACACCGACATGTTATTCAATTATTGCACCCACACTGCTCGCGCGCGCCAACGAGGGTCTGCGTTGCCAAGGGATAAAATAGTAGTCGGACCTATTTGTGACGCTGATCGCGCTGAAAGTCCTGCCTCTCCCATCTCCTCATTGGTTTATAGAAGCAGATACCCATGTCCCTTCTCCTCATTGGTTTATAGAAGCAGATACCCATGTCCCTTCTCCTCATTGGTTTAT
>NW_019942712.1:45057-59632 GCF_002910315.2 Salvelinus sp. IW2-2015 | reverse complement strand
TTGTGTTCCCATATAGAAGCAGATACCCATGTCCTGTCCCTATCTCCTTATTGGTTTATAGAAGCAGGATACCCATGCTCCCTTTCGTCCTCATGGTTTATAGAAGCAGATACCCAAAGTCCCTTCTCCTCATTGAGTTTATAGAAGTAGCAGAACTCCATGTCCCATCTCCTCATTGGTTTATAGAAGCAGATACCCATGTCCCTTCTCTCATTGTTATAGAAGCAGATACCCATGTCCCATCTCCTCATTGGTTTATAGAAGCAGATACCCATGTCCCTTCCTCCTCATTGGTTATAGAAGCAGATACCCATGTCCCATTCTCCTCATTGGTTATAGAAGCAGATACCACATGTCCCTTTCTCACTCATTGGTTTATAGAAGCAGATACCCATGTCCTTCTCCTCATTGTTTATAGAAGAGATACCCATGTCCATCTCCTCCATTGGTTTATACCAATGAAAAGATGTCCCAGTGGTGGTAATACACCTTTTATGAAAGTTAGTTGTCAATTGCCATCTAAGTCCCAAGAAGGAAAAAGCCTGGAAGGAGGAGAGATGACTAGAAACGATTCGTGACCGTTTTGTGTGATTTCATTGTCAGGTAGAGACCTTGTGCATTCAGGTAAAACAACAATCTCAATGTTGTTAATTTATATCCAGGACAAATTAACCGAGCAACCAGCAAGCCTAGCTAAATAAGAAAAATTAGCTAAGCAACTGCAAGCTAGCTAGCTAAATTGCACAATAATGATGTTTAATGCTTTTCGACCTGTCCCCAAATTAATATAATTGGTTCAGAGTTGTTTTTGATATTTTAACTGCTTGTCTTGATCGCGTTTTGTGGGACAAATCTATTTGCTCACGATTGGCGAGGGCTACCAGGTTTCTATTGGATGTTACAGATTTAAAGATATCGAATTCTAGACCACAAATGCCTTGTAGGCTATAGTTTGGAGTTGCCTGAGATGTTTTTTACAAAAAACAAACAACACACATTTCTGAGGCTATACTTACTTTTTAGTAACAATAATATAATAATAATAATAACTTTATATAACGTTAGGCATCTTACCACTACACCAAGTTAAACAAGATAAAACAGTGTATCAGAAGATTGGTGATTAAATTTTGGACACCTTCTTCCTCTATTAGACATTTTCAACATGTCGCGGTTACCCGAAGGAATCCGGTCTCGGCGCGGTTTGGACCATGTGCCACCGATGCCATGCTGGGCTCACCCCTTCCATGAACGCAGAGGGCCTGGAGGTGAGTTGGTACCAGGCCCCAAAGATTTCTACCAACCGGTCTTGCTCTCAGAGAGAGAAAGATCCAGGAAGCCTCCACAGCAGTCCAATACGTGGGCCGCACCTCTCCTAGGGCCCCGGGAGGGTTTTACGTCAGAAGGCTGAAGGGAGGGATGTGGACCTTGAAGCTGGTTAATGTCACTGCTGAGAGACAAGGGAGTTATGTGTGCTACGTCAGCAGTAACCAGGGCTATGAGAACTGCCAGTGTGTCTTTTCTCAACGATAACTGGGTGAGTTCATTCAAAGCAAACATATCCAGGAATGATGCTACACGAAATGAAAATGATCTTCATCACATTCTTTCACAAATAGTTGAATTAGCTGAAGGTACAAAATTTGAATATATTTTTTTTATTTGAGGCTCTCGGAGACCTTGACATTATTTAGTTTAATCCTCCCTCCCTTAATGTGCACTTAATCTCCTTTAAACAGTGATGGGCAGCCCTCCTCATCCTCCTTCAGCAGATCAGAAACAGATTGCAAATTCTGTGAAATGTTGAGCTGTGTATTCCCATGGAATGGAAGCCAAGGCCCAGGCTACGGTGGTCAGATGGGAGGCAGACTCTCGAAACGTGACGAAACTGGACTACCAGAGTGGTGCCCATGGTCTGGGTGTCTGGTCCGCTAGCTGGGTTCTCCTCTCTTCCCCATCCATGTGCTTCCCGTGGGTATCCTGCTTCTCTGTTCTGTCTGGAAGGGGAGGAGTGCTGAGGGAAGAGGCGACGCTACCTAACCTTGGCTCTCTGTACAGGTAAATAAGATAATCAACCGTGTTTCGTTTCTTGCTATGAGCATTATCCGTGATGCTTGGACACCAATTACAAGGTCGTTGTCTGGTGCGATGTGTCGTTCGTGTCGTCGTGATCGTTCCAACACTAGTTTTGTTTGAAATGAAGAGGATAACCTTCTTTCCAGCTTCCAGACAGACTTCATCAGCTGAACTGCAAAACAGCTGTCTCATTTTATCTCTGCTTCGCTCCTGTCCAGTTGTCTTTCGTCGGTTGCAAACGCTGCTGTCTCTAACACAAAAAGAGAGGTCAGGGCTGTGTTTTGGTATCATCGATAGCTGTATACTTATATGTTATTTGAAAGCATTACACAATGCCATGAAAATGTTAGACTGGGTCAAATTGGAACTTTAAACCTAAGAGGGTATGGAATCCTCTTTCCCACATATCTCTTAGTACGACTTAACCTACATGAGAAAACATTAGGGCAAGTCATCAAGTTCATACCTAAGCTCCACCTTTATCCCTCTCTAAATATGTCGAATTTGAAAACTTCTATGCTTGTGTTTTTAAGCTTTTTCAGGAACAAGAATCAACCACATGATGCTAAGTGGAGTAAGGAATCTAAATTTAGACCCCACATCACAGCTTTTCAACTGGCTCTGAGTTGTTCATAATTGAATTGTCAATGCTTACTTTATAAACCATAGTTCCATAACATTTTTTATTTATTAACCTTTATTATAACCAAGGAGGGCTAGTTGAGAAACAAGTTCTCATTTACAACTGCGACCTGGCCAACGAATAAAGCATTAAGCAATTCAAGTCACCATACAACAACACAGAGTTACAAAATGAATAAAACAAACATAGTCAATAATACAGTAAGACAAAAGAAAACAAAAAGTCTTATATAACAGTGGAGGCAAAATGATGGTTAAGATAAGGGAGTTAACGGCGAATAAAATAGGCCATGGTGGCGACAGTAATTAGCAATAATAGCAAATTACACACTGGAATCGGTAGATGTCGCAGAAAGATATGTGCCAAGTAGAGATACTGGGGTGCAAGGAGCCACAATAAATAAATAAATACCAGTATCGAGTAGGTAGGTAGATAAGATGGCTTGTTTACAGGATGGAGCTATTGTACAGGTCAGCAGTGATCTGTGAGCTGCTCTGACAGCTGGCGCATTCAAAGCAGTGAGGAGATATGAGTCTCCAGACGTTCAGACGATTTGCCAGTCGTTCCGTCATTGGCCAGCAGAGAATGGAAGTAAAGAAGGACGCGAAGAGGGAATTGGCTCGGGGGTGACCAAGTGGAGATATATCCTCCTGAAGGTGCGTGCTACAGTGGGGCGTTGCTATGCGCGGACCCAGTGAGCTGGAGATAAAGCGGGCTTTACCTAGCAGAGACTTGTAGATAACCTGTAGCACAGGGGTCGTTGGCGACTATAAGCAGTGTAGTGCCAACCGTACAGGTCGCAATGTGTGGAAGATAATGGGGCTTTGGTGCCACAAACGGTGGCACTGTGATAGACTGCATCCAGTTTGAAGAGTAGGGAGGTTGGAGCTATTTATAGATACCATCCACGAAAGCGAGGGATGCGGTAGGATAGTCAGGTTTTTACGAGGGTATGTTGGTAAGGCATGAGTGAATGACTTTGTTGCGATATAGGAAGCCGATTCTAGATTTAAGATTGGAGATATGCTTAATGTGATCATAATCTATGTTCTAACCAGGACACTTGGGCATTTGTAGTTGTCCACAGTATTCTAAGTCAGAGCCGCTCCAGAGTAGTGCTGCGAGCAGGTGTGGGCAGTGATCGGTTGAAATAGCATGCATTTAGTTTTACTTGCATTTAAGAGCAGTGGAGGCCACGGAGGAGAGTTTGATAACATGCAGAGCTATCTGGAGGTTATAACACAGTGTCCAAAGAGGCCAAAATTTACAGTAAGGTGTCGTCTGCGTACAGGTGGTATCAGAGAATCACCAGCAGCAAGAGATCAATATGAGATACGAGATAACCCGCCGGAGTAAACTTGGCACCCCCACCCCCATAAGACTGCCAGAGGTCTGCGACAACAGGCCCTTTGATTTGAACACACTGAACTCTGTCTGAGAAAGTAGTTGGTAACCAGGCGAGGCAATCAGTTGAGAAACAAGGCTGTCGAGTCTGCCAAAAGAATGTGGTGATTGACAGAGTCGAAAAGCCTTGGCCAGGTCGAACGAATACAGGCTGCCACAGTAATGTTCTCTTATCGATTTGCGGTTTATGATGTCATTTGAAGACCTGAGCGTTTGCTGAGGTGCACCCATGACCAGTTCTGAAACCAGATTGCATAGTGGAGAAGGTACGGTGGGATTCGAAATGGACGGTAATCTGTTTTGTTACTTGGCTTTCGAAGACCTTAGAAAGACAGGGTAGGATAGATATATAGTCTTAGCAGTTTGGGTCTAGAGCTGTCACCCCCTTTGAAGAGCGGGAGCTTTTCCAAACTTTGGGAATCTCAGGACGCATACGAAAGAGAGGTTGAAACAGGCTAGTAATAGGGGTTGGCAACAATTCGGGCAGATAATTTTAGAAAGAGAGGGTCCAGATTCTCTAGCCCGGCTGATTTGTAGGGGTCCAGATTTTGCAGCTCTTTCAGAACATCAGCTATCTGGATTTGGGTGAAGGAAAAATGGGGGGGCTTTGGTGGATTGCTGTGGAGGGGTGCCGGCAGTTGACCGGTGGAGGGGTAGCCAGGTGGAAAAGCATGGCCAGCCGTAGAGAAACTTGCTTACTGAAATTCTCAATTATAGTGGATTTGTATCGGTGGTGACAGTGTTTCCTAGCCTCAGAGCAGTGGCAGCTGGGAGGCAGGTGCTTTATCTCCATGACTTTAAGTGTCCCAGAAACTTTTTTGAGTTAAGTACCTACAGGATAGCATAGATTCAAGGCATAGTGTACAGACAAAGGTAAGGTAGGATGTGAGTACATTGGAGGTAAACCTAGGCATTGAGTAATGATGAGAGAGATATAGTGTAGAGACGTTTAAACCAGGTGATGTCATCGCATATGTAGGAGGTGGAACAACATGGTTGGTTAAGGCATATTGAGCAGGGCTAGAGGCGCTACAGTGAAATAAGACAGTACTCACTAAACAGGACAGTAATGGACGAGGCATATTGATATTAGAGAGAGGCATGCGTAGCCAAGTGAACATATGGGTCCAGTGAGTGGTTGGGCTGACTGGGGACACGGCGATTCAGACAGTTAGCAGGCCGATGCTAACACGCTAACAGTTAGTAGCCGGGGCTAAACAAGCTAGCAGTTAGCAGACAGGGTTAGCAAGCTAGCAGTTAGCAGGGGCTAGCAGTTAGCAGACCGGGGCAGGCAAGCTAGCAGTTAGCAGACGGAGCAGGCAAGCTAGCAGTTAGCAGACTGGTGCAGGCAAGCTAGCAGTTAGCAGACCTGGGCTAGCAAGTTAACCTATGGGGGATGTCGCGGTGGGGGTAAGTCTGTTTTTGCCTCTTCGTGCGGTGACGTCGATAGACCAGTCGTGGAATTAGTAGGGTTCCAAGTAGCTCTAGGTAGCTAGCAGGCCTAGCAGGTTAGCAGAAATGTTGTGGGATATTATACTATAACTAGGCCTACATTGATCCTGTAAGAGAATACAATTAAAACTCTAAATTAGTACTAAATCAAGTCAATGGACACTAAATTATAAACACTACCTATGGACCATATTCAGTGTATTCAATCACTGCAATGTAAGATATTGCCTTTCTTTATCATATGGCAAATATTGATCCAGAATACTTACTGTACAGAATACATTTAACATTTTCCCACTGTCACTGTTTTTCTGTAGATATAGAGACTATGAGACAAGCTGAAGGTAATCTATTTAGACATTTTCCAGAGAGAATCTGAATTTATTTTGATATTGCCTTTATCATGCAAGGTGCTATCTAGAACCTAAAAGGGTACCCTTTGAAGAACCATTTTTGTTTCTACATGTAACCCAAAAGGGTTCTACCTGGAATCAAAAAGGGTTCTCCTATTGGGACAGCTGAAAAACCCTTTTGGAACCATTTTTTCTAAGAGTGTATAGAAAATATTGATACATAATACAGAATACTTACTGTACAGAATACATTTAACATTTACCCATTGTTCCTGTTTTTGTGTAGATTTTGTGGATATAGAGACTATAAAGACTATGAGACTAGCTGGAGGTAAAATATTTAAATTTATTTCTGATACATTCTGATTATTATTATTATCATTGTTGTTATTACGATTCATTGTCATCTCCTAATTCTGTGTTTTCCTCAACAGTGGATGTCACATTGGATCCCAAGACAGCTCCTCCTTATCTGACAGTTGGTTCAACTGGTAAAATTGTGAGAAGCAGTTCAGATAATGTATGTCCTTCGGGTGAGCATGCTTATATACTTGGAACCCATGGTTTTACCTCGGGCAGCAGTGCTTACTGGGAGGTTGGACTGCATAAGGAGCAGGTAGGCGTTAAAGAATCCTGGTGGGTTGGACTGGCAAGTGGGTCTGTTAAAAGACAAGGTGATGTACCAGCCACACCTTCCAATGGTTTCTGGTTCCTGTCCTCAGGCAAAGAGAAAGGCTTACGGCTTAATATGACCCCCAACATCCTACTTCCTGCCAATCCTAGACCTCAGACACTAGGGGTGTATTTGGACTATGACCAAGGAGTACTCTCTTTTATCAATGTAAAAGACAATAAACTGATTGTCACCGTGGGAGCTATGTTCACAGGGGAGGTGTTTCCTCTTTTTAACCCAGGTAAAGGTGACAAAGCCCCTATGACGATATTAGATGTCAGCCACTATAAAACAGAACCTGGACAAGTGTCTGTTTCTGAAAGAGAGGGTAATGTCTCTCCACCTGCTGAAGAGGCTGAGACTGATGCCCTTCTAGCTTCTAACCAAAGTCGCAATCATCAGACTTCTGAATCCAAAGACAGTCTTTAAATGTCTGTGAATAAACTAGAGCACTATGTATTAACACATTGTTTTGTGTATCAAGTGCACTTCATATTAGGGTGTGTACAGTAGTATTCTGTACTGGTCCAATTCATCATCATCTCCTTCCTCTTCTCCTTTGTCTGCAGTGCAATTTGATTTGATTTGACTACCATGGAAACATATGATTGGTGAAAGCAGTGTTGTACATGGATGTAGTGGATGGATTGATGTGGTAGATTGATGGATGTAGTGGATGGATGGATGGATGTAGGTGGATGGATTTATTAGATGGATGGATGGATGTTTTAGATGGATGGATGGATGTTTTAGATGGATGGATGGATGTAGTAGAGGGATGGTTGGATGTAGTAGGTGGATGGATTTAGTAGGTGGATGGATTTAGTAGATGGATGGATTTAGTAGATGGATGGATGGATGTAGGTGGATGGATGTAGGTGGATGGATGGATGTAGTAGATGGATGGATGTAGGTGGATGGATGGATGGATGTAGTAGATGGATGGATGGATGTAGGTGGATGGATGGATGTAGTAGATGGATGGATGTAGTTGGATGGATGGATGTAGTAGATGGATGGATGTAGTAGATGGATGGATGTAGTAGATGGATGGATGTAGGTGGATGGATGGATGTAGTAGGTGGATGGATGTAGTGGATGGATGGATTTAGTAGATGGATGATGGATGTAGTAGATGGATGGATTTAGTAGATGGATGGATGTAGTGGATGGATGGATATAGTAGATGGATGGATGTAGTAGGTGGATGGATGTAGTGGATGGATGGATTTAGTAGATGGATGGATGGATGTAGTAGGTGGATGGATGGAGTTGATGGATGGATGGATGTAGTAGGTGGATGGATGGATGGATGTAGTAGGTGGATGGATGGATAGATGTAGTTGATGGATGGATGTAGTTGATGGATGGATGTAGTGGATATAGTGGATGTAGTTGATGGATGGATGTCTACTTGGTGTTTGGTTTGACCATCCTCTGTTTTTCACAGCAGTGCAGAGAACAGGAGACAGTTGAGAAGCTCCTTGCAATAGAGTCACTCTCTATAGTGTTCACTATTATTATTTTAATGGTAGAGCCATCTGGTGACATTTCGTTTGAAATGTTAGATTTTTCCCTGTTACAGTTTGTAATATACTGCTCACTAGAAAATATCAGATTATACTGACTGGTGCCAAGAGTATGTGCATTTAACATTTCACTGATAGTTGTGTATACATAGAGAATCTGACCTTCTCTTGAAACTGTTTGTTGAGACAGGCATGGTTTCACATGCTTGGGCTCTCCACTTGTAMAAATAATATGATTTAACGGTCCAGTGCAGTCAAAAAACATTTTAATATTTCTCCACTGAGGTCAACATGATACTGTGGAGTGAAAACAATCTGAATACTTATGTAAATAAGGTATTTCTGTTTTTTTATTTGTAATAAATATGCAAACATTTCTGAAAACCTGTTTTCGCTTTGTCATTATGGGGTATTGTGTGTAGACAGATTAGTATTTTTTTTAATCCATTGTAGAATAAGGCTGTAACGTAAGAAAATGTGGAAAAAGTAAATGGGTCTGAAAACATCCCAAATGCACTGAACATGAGCATAAGTGTTGGAGAAGCTACTCTGAAAATATAGTTTACCAAGCTACCAATTACTTTACACTGGAACAAGTTAAGCTATATGAAAGGTACACTTAAGAAAAATATAGTTTACTTAACTCAAGTTACCTTGGAAAAACTAAAACAGTAGTGTGTAGTTTCAGTAGTTAGCTACACCGCTACATGGTAAAACAGTAGTGTGCAGTTCCACTAGTTAGCTACACCGCTACATGGTGAAAGAGATTTGCATCAGTTCAAATCTGGTATCAGGACAAAATGTGATTCAGATTCACCGAATATACTTTAAGTATTTTAATTAAACTCAAGCGATAAATGGTAAATGCAATTTTTGTATATACGGTTTCACTGTATCTCCACGCAGGGTAGAACAGAGAACTCTGGAATGTGCTCAAACAACAGTTTTTATACTATGACAGCTTTAGTTCCAACCGTCCGTTGGCCTATCACAGTAGAGGCTGAGCGCGGTTTAAACTTTGCTCAGCCTATCGCTGGCACTCGGACTGGTCCCAGTCCCTTGGTGCTCTCATCTGTCCACATCTGGTCGTTGCGTAGATTAGATCCGTCTTGTGTCTCCCCCCAGATTCTACACTCAAACAGTTCCTTATTTGGTATTGTCCAGTGTCCTACCCTCCCTGGTTGTCCTGGAGATATGCACCCCTCCCCTCTCCAGATTGACCACAGCTTTTGCATCAAGGCACTCTATGTTGCTCAATCTTTACACACATACACACACACACATCTGCATTGTTTATGTGTGTGTGTAACAAAACAATATTCATCTTCAAACAATATGGTAGCGGGCTATAGTACATAAACATAAATCCTAACAATGGTAAAACAGTAGTGTGTATTCCCAGTAGTTAGCTACACCGCTACACGGTAAAACAGTAGTGTGTGTAGTTCCAGTAGCTAGCTATATGGCAAAAAATTAATGAACTACTAAAACACCACTAAGTTTTGATTTTAGCTCAACTACCACTAACCTGCTGCAAAATATAGGTTAGTTAAATGAAGGCTGTTCATTTAACTGTTGAATGAAGAGGACCAAGGTGCAGCGTGGTGAGCATACATACTCTTTTTATTAGAAAAGACGCTGAACAAAACAATAAACACTACAAAACAAACCGTGAAGCTAAAGGCTATGTGCCATATACAAAGTCAACTTCCCACAAAGAAAGGAGGGAAAAAGGGCTACCTAAGTATGGTTCCCAATCAGAGACAACGATAGACAGCTGTCCCTGATTGAGAACCATACCCCGCCAAAACATAGAAATACAAAATCATAGAAAAACAAAACATAGAATGCCCACCCCAAATCACACCCTGACCAAACCAAATAGAGACATTAAAAGGCTCTCTACGGTCAGAGCGTGACATATAGGTTAGTTACATCCACAACACTGATGTCTAGAGCTACATAATCTGTTTTAACCCAAGTTAGACCACCTTCATTCACTAAGTCCTAACTTGATGTATTGGTGATGTTGTTTCTCCTTTACTCAGTCTTCACTGTAATGTAAAAATATGGCTTTCAATTGTTGAGGACAAACACACTGTTAAATGTGAGCAGCCATTGTTGCAATGGTAACTGACGAAGTGGAATCCACCTTTGTACAATCATTTTCTTAGCAGCTGTGGTTCCTGCCAACCACATTCTACGTTGGCGTTCTGACAAGTGCCAGTCAGAGTCATCACAAAGCAACATCACTGTTGGATTTAATGGCAGTATGTCACGCCCTGACCTTAGTTATCTTTGTTTTCTTTCTTTCTTTGGTTAGGTCAGGGTGTGACGAGGGTGGAATGGGTGTTTTGACTTGTCTAGGGGTTTTTGTATATCTATGGGGATTTGGTATTGTCTAGGTAATGTAGGTCTATGGTGGCCTAAATTGGTTCCCAATTAGAGACAGCTGTTTATCGTTGTCTCTGATTGGGGATCCTATTTAGGTTGCCATTTTCCATTTTGGTTTTGTGGGTTATTGTCCATGTGAAGTTGCATGTCTGCACTCATTGTTTATAGCGCTCATGGTCATTTTGTTCGTTTGTTTAGTGTTCTTCGTGTTGATTCGTCGGTCATTAAAAGTATGTATTCACATCACGCTGCGCTTTGGTCTCCTCACTACAACGATCGTGACACAGTATTTTATCTTTAAGTACAGAGATGACATTGTTGACTTTCCCCCAGAATTCAACCACCCCTGGGTATTTCCACAGCACATGTTGAAAAGTACCAAGGTCCTCTGTGGTTCAGAACACACATAATGGCGATGGACTAATACCTATGTGATGTCTTTTTTGAGGTAATAGATCCAATTTAATTAATAAATTGGTCATTGGGGTTTCTAGATGATCCAAGTATATTCTTCCATACTGTCTCCCAATGTATTTGTCTGTCAGCAAGTGTAAAGTCCTTTTTTCCCATACAGTGGATAGAGTTCATGGTTTTTGTAAAGCTAGAATTAATTGACTATAGATATCAGAAACAACTCCTTTTGAGGGGCGTCTGTCCTTCAGAAGTTTGACCAATGGGTGTACTGCTAGTTCTGCTCCCCAGAGGACTCCATAGGCTGGCATGGATAGACTAGTTCTGCTCTCAAGCCAGAAAAGTAATACATCTTGAATCTAATTGTGAACTAATTGAGCTCTCTTATAGCGCGCCACAGGAACCAAGCCTCTGGTTTAACGCAGGTCTTCAGGAATTTATTAGGACATGATAGTGATAACATTTTAGATTTGGAACTGCAAGTCTTACTGATTGCTTTGTTCTCTGTAAAGTGTTGCATTTTAATCTGTGGTCTCTTTTCTCCACCCAAATTAACTCTTATGACAAGTCAGTTTAGTACATATGGGATGTAGTTAACAGGGAACTCCATGCCTCCTTGACCGATACTTAACTTAAGCCAAAACAAGAAATAGAAGGTCAGAAATCGTGACACTAGCTTAGAGTCTATGAGAGGTCCAGATCTATTCTAGCTTGTGAGGCTTATGAGAGATGGTCCGATTCTTATCTAGCTTAGAGTCTATTGTAAGGTTCCTAGATCTATCTAGCTTTTAGGTCTATCGATAAGTCCAGATCTTATTCTACGCTTAGAGCTATGAGCTAAATGGTCCAGATCTATCTATTTTATCTTAATGATGCTATGAGAAGGCCCAGATCTATTTATTCTTCAGAGCTGATATGAAGGTCAGCATCTTATCTAGTTAGATAGCTTTATGAAAAAGTTCCAGAGTCTAATATAGACTTAGAGCTACTGAGGAAGGTCGCAGAGTCTATCCAGATTAGAGCCTATGAGATATGTCCGACTCTTTTCCCACATAGTTATATTTGTTACCAATTACGACGGCTAACATGTAGTCCTATTATGGCTTTTAATGTTTCCTAGTATTTGCCATAGGCGCTAACCATTGTAGATGACTGATATTGTATATTATCTTTAGCAGTAATCGACGTATAATTACAGTAGTTCGTATGAGAATGTAGATTGAAATCGTGTGAAGGGTGGTCTGGTAATGGTCGACATTGACGGGCTGGATCCACATGCGGGTTCTCTGGGCAGACACCGCCTAGGTCACTGCAGAGAACATGGGCGAGTTAAAGGGTAACAAGGATTGGATGGAAGAAGTGACGTAACAGCACAAACATCTTACACCGCCGTTATTAGGTTGATATCAGCGTATGTAACACCATATCAGTTCTTATGCTAGGCCTCCCGGGTGGCGCGTTGCTCTGTCTGGTGTTCGTAAGACCATGGCTCATGTCACAGGCCGGCCGCACGACCCGGGAGGTCCCTTTTCGCTGTTCATGTCCTGTCCTTGTTGTTCCGCCTTCTTTCGTACCCAGACTTTGTCCGGTATGCATTCACACATGTACTGGATTTTGTTTTTGAATTTGGGGGTGTTTGGGGCGACGCACAATTGGCCTAGCGTCGTCCGGGTTTAGGGAGGGTGTTTGCCGGTAGGGATATCCTTGTCTCATCGCGCTCCAGCGACTCCTGTGGCGGGCCGGGCGCAGTGCGCGCTAACCAAGGGGGCCAGGTGTTTCCTCCGACAGCATTGGTGCGGCTGGCTTCCGGGTTGGAGGGTGCGCTGTGTTAAGAAGCAGGTGCGGCTTTGGTTGGGTTTGTGCTTCGGAGGACGCGTGGCTTTCGACCTTCGTCTCTCCCGAGCCCGTACGGGAGTATTGTAGCAATGAGACAAGATAGTAAGTAATTTACTAGCGATGGATACCACGAAAAAAATTGGGGAGAAGAAGGGGTAAAATTAAAAAATAATAATAATAATAATTTTTAAAAAACAGTTATTGAATGATTTAATTTAAATGTTGATTAGAGCATGCAATATTGTTAATGGCAGACAGAAAAGAAAGGATACCGTGTCTGTGAATTTCTTTATGTCACGTGGGGTTGATGAGGGGTGGTCCCTGGAAAAGGTGAGCGAGGTGAAAAACTTAAGAGGGAGGTGTCGATGACCATGGAGTCATACACACTACCTACTGTGCAGCGGAGGTTACTTAACGTGACCCTTGAGATTTACTATTTGGAAAAAACCTCTCGGTCCCCTCCTTGATTCTCCTCTGGTAGCTGTCCTTCTGTTCTCCTTGTTCGATCTCACCTTGATTGATATAGAAATCAATGCAATATTATGTGTCTATTATCACAAATACATCTCTCAATATTTCTTGGAGGGAGGGCAGACAAATAAATAAACTTAACATGAGCGGACAACCTCCACATCCTTCTCATCCTGTGCCTGAAGGGTTATGTCCGTCTCGACAGGGCGTTCTCGATCTGGTTCGTACGGAACTTCATCACAGTCAGTGGAGTTTCAGTGATCTGAAGTATCTCATACAAAAGTACAATAGACAAACACATAGTCAATATAATTTGAAATACTCACAGAATGTACAATAATTTGATTTCAATTGCGTTGTTCACCTCCAGTCAACAGCTGCAGCTCCGCGTCCACACAGCAGGCGATATGGTGAGTACTCAAAATAAAGCGACCAGTATCAAAACACGTATCAGGGCAAAATTTTGAACTGTGACACTTACCGATCATGTGGCTTGAGATGGGCCGGTGAGGCTGAGATAAAACTACTGATTGGCTTCAACTCCTTTGCACCGGCTCTGCAAACTTCTGTCCAGCATACTGACAGAGCTAACTGTAACTTTTAAGCCATGGTGACATAGATGTATAATATTATGTTCTCTCTTGATATGAAAGTCATGAATAATGTTCAGATATAATAGAATGTGATCGATAACATGGTTATTTCACTCCTGCTTCAAGCTGTCCAATTGCATTGACAAATCTGGCATTGTCAAATGTGCAAATGCCAAACAAGAGTTATGTTGATGTTGGCAATCATGTGCTTATCAACGAAATGGTCAGCTTGCACTCGTTCGGTTCAGCATGGCCTCCTTCTCCTCAGTTAAAAATCACCCTCTGCTGGAGGCTGGCCATCCTTCCCCCGTAGGTACATGTGTATTGCCTAACAAGTTCGAAGCACAGGAGTTGTGGAAAATACTTTGTCTAAGTAATTTTCCACCACTGTCTTTCTATGTTTCTGCCCCCTCCCGCCCCATCTCTCTCTCTGTCTTTCACTCTCTTCCCCCCTCTCTTTTCACTTTCAACTCTCTTCCCCCCGTCTGTCTTTCACTTTCACTCTCTTCCCCTTTCTCTTTCACTTTCACCCCCCCCCCCCCCGGCTGTCTGTGTGTCCTTCTAGCAAAGACACCTAGTTAAGGGTAGTTGGAATGACCATAATTGCTTAGACCTATCCATTTGACTGATCAGGGTTAACTTATAGCTAGATAACTCAATATGACAGACATATTAACTAAATGTATAACTAGCCACTTCTAGATGACCAACGTACCTAGATGGAAAATGGGTTTTCATAG
>NW_019942712.1:39869-45032 GCF_002910315.2 Salvelinus sp. IW2-2015 | reverse complement strand
CCCAGCGGACCCCATAGCTGCATGATAGACTATTCTGCTCTCCAGAGGACCCCATAGGCTGCACTGATAACTAAATTCTGCCTCTCCAGAGACCCACTAGGCTGCGATGATAGACTAGTTCTGCTCTTCTCAGAGGGACCCTCATAGCTGGCATGGATAGAACTAGTTCTAGCTCTCCAGAGAGACCCATAGCTGCTGGATAGACAGAGTTAAGTAAAGACTAAATGATGAAACTGAGACGATTAAGAACACTGGCGGATATCCGGGCAAACTGAGGGAGTAGATTCAAATTGAATATGTTTTGAAAGTATAAGGCTGCTGCTAGGAGACCAAGAATCTAGAGTAGTAAGATGGGTTTCCCTTACATGGCTAGAATTCTTTATGTACCCAATTGGGGAGGTAGATGAATGTCCGTGTTTAAGATTAGCTCATTAGCTTCTCTGTTAGCTTTCCACACATTTACTGACATGTGGTAATAACTTCTAACTACTGGTCCGGCGCCGACAGATGCTGGCCGCCTCGCTGTCGCTTTCCCCTAAAACCTATGCATGTATGTTTGTTTTGTTATTACGTGCGATGTACGGAACATAGACAAAGCACAAGCATTTCGGCTACACTCCGATTAAACATCTCTAAACCATGTGTGATGTGACAAATATAAAATCTTAGATGTATTGAAATGGTCCAAACACAATAAAGGCATTTTTTTAGAGTCAAGCCAGAAAATAATACATCGTTATCTAATTGTGAAACTATTGACTCTCTATAGCGGCCAAGGAACAGAAGCCTCTGGTTTAAACCAGGTCTTCAGGAATTTATTAGGACATGATAGGTGATAACATTTTAGATGGAACTGCAAGTGGTTCAACCACTTGCTTGGTTCCATAGCTAAATCCTTCCAGTTATGTAATAGAAGTTAAATGCCTAACGTTACCCTGAATAGTGAATTTCTGTCCCCTACGAATGTTGCTCCTCTTGTCGAGATCAGCGGTGCCTTCGTAGTATTTCGCCTGGTTGGAAAGAAAAAATAGCATCTCCTCGAGGGATGCCATTGAAGTGCAAGCTACGTACAAACAGAAAGCTACAAAAACAGTTAGCTAGCTAGCTAACGTTAGCTAAAACAAACTGTCTGGTTAGCTAGCTAGCTAACGTTAGTTAAAACAAACTGTCTGGTTAGCTAGCTAGCTAACGTTAGCTAAAACAAACTGTCTGGTTAGCTAGCTAGCTAACGTTAGCTAAACAAAACTGTCTGGTTAGCTAGCTAGCTGACTAGGCAGTCTGATGTAAGTAAATAAGTAACGTACAGTAGCTAGCAATTTCAATCCAAAAACAGCTTAAATTATTTATTCCTATTTAACAATATTTTGTAATATGAAGACAAATATCTGGTAAAGGTAAATAAACACATTGTAAACTACAGGCTACTCCTGTATCTACCTTGTACAATATCGTAATCTTTGAATGAAGTAGCGAACCCATCCACATTTACAATTTTATTTATCAATTAGCTACATAATAGTAGCACATACAGTTACATTATTGTTGAATAGGCTACTCCTGTATCCACACTATATTAGGATACCGTTATGATTTCATTATTGTAGAATAGGCTAGTCCTGTATCCACACTATATTAGGATACCGTTATGATTTCATTATTGTAGAATAGGCTAGTCCTGTATATGGACGTCATAGAGAGGCTGAGACGTGCTGGGCAGTGGACGTCACAGAGAGGCTGAGGCTGGTGCTAGGCAGTGGATGTCACAGAGAGGCTGAGGCTGGGCAGTGAACGTCACAGAGAGACTGAGATTGGTGCTGGGCAGTGGCCATCATAGATAGGCTGAGGCTGGTGATGGGCAAGAGTGTGCTATGTGTCTGGACTGTCCGTCTGCCCGTCATCACACACTGTGCACACGTCTACTGCAGAGGCTAGTGAGCTGGTGGAGTTTCTTCAGGAAGAAGAGGAGAGTAACCTCTCAGAGACCTGTCGGAGCCGCTCCAAGGTGGAGGCTCTGTCTAGCCTGCTCAGACTGCGCAGTGAGGACAACAACATCAAGAGTCTGGTTGTCTCTGTTCACACACTTCCTCACTCTGCTGGAAGTCCCACTCAGGGAGGACAGTTTTCAGGTTTGTGCGCAGATGTGAAAACAAGTATCCCAATTGTCATACTGAGTAAAAAATAAAGATACGCTAATAGAAAAGACTCAAGCAAAAGTGCCCCAAAATCAGCCAGCGTAAAATCCTACTTGAGCACCAAAGTCTAAAATAAAGTATTTGGTTTAAAATTATATTTAAAAGTCCATGCAAAAAATGTAAATGCCCACTTGCTAAAATATAACTTTAAGTATCAAAAGTAAGTAAAACTAATTTCAAATTCCTTAAATAGCAAACCAGACTTCACAATTGTCTTGTTTTTTTAAATGTACATATAGCCAGGGCACACTCCCAACACGCAGACAACCCTTGAGCCACAAGGCGAGACCCAGATTCAGGCACAGGAGGCAGATGGCGTTGGGACTCGTACCAAATGTTTAATAATCCCCAAAGGGTAGGCAAGGAGAAATGGTCGTGGACAGCAAAAAAGCGTCAAAACCAGAACAGGAGGTTACAGGTACAGAGGTACATAAAAGGTACAGAGTGGCAGACAGGCCTCATGATCAAGGCAGAAGGAATCGCAGGCAGGCAGTACAGGGAGCCAGAAACACGCCAACGTCCTAAACCGGGCGAGGACATGAACAAGGAGACCCTCGCAAAAGAGTACAGGAAAAAACCACAACTGATTGACTTGACTAAAAATAACCAAGACGAACTGCACCAGAAGAGACAAAAACACAGGATAAATACACTGCGGAAAATAAGCGACAACCTGGAGGAGTGCAGACAATCACAGGAACAGGTAAAACCAGCATCAGGCCGTTGACACAGGACATAATGCTACAAACAAAAGCATTGCGCACCCTTAGTGGAGGCCGCCAATCAAGAGCAGTAGGGATGCGCATTTGATAAGTGCCGAGTGGACTTATTTTTTCTGTCCTGCCTAAGCATTCCAAAGAACTCAGTAGTTTAGCGTGTCAGGGAAAAGTACATGGAGTAAAAAAGTACATTATTTCTTAACAGAAACCAGTGACAAGAAGTAAAAGTAAAATGTTGACAATAAGAGTAGTGAAATATGTTAAGAGTCCGATATGTATCAGATCACATCTCCAAAACAATATGACCTATACCGAGCCAAGTCCACTCATCACAATACTTTGTTTTACGTTCCAAGTACTTACAATCCTACTATAGACATCAATTCAATAAATCATAGTAAGCCCATATTCATGCAGAATCAAGGCTAAACAATAACCATAACATTGCGTACGATAATTATAGCACGGTAACAGAGTAATAAATACTAAGCAATTGAGCTACTCAAAATGCCACACAACTAGAGAAGTCTTGAGACCTGGTCTTGATGCAGTGTTCCCATATGGACAACAGGACGAAAAAGTGAGTGAAGACAGAATGAAATGATGAAGGAGAACATTTCTAATGTGGAAAATATATCATCTAACAGCTACAACCCAAACAGAATGCGTTTGGAGTATCCCGTGCTGTAGTTTCTGAGAATGAGGGTGTCATGCAGTAGCAGGTTATCATGGCATGATAAACCAGTTGGACAATACAAGCATCTCTGCCTAATCATCTAGGGAACCCATTCACAGGCCTCTTATTTCTACATCTTGAACATTTCTGACCAAATGACATGGTCACAGAATTCTGAGCTTTGCAACATGACAATAATTGAAAGGCCAGAAATAAATAAGTGAAGAGCATTTTATTGTTGAGTATAGTTTATGTGATTTCCATGACTGCTCATCACGTGTATTCCTCCGTGGGTCTCCTTGCTCGTACCCTCTGCCACAACACAGCATAGTTCAGCTTAATATGTTTGGAGACATCGAATCGCAGCATTCAAAATCGCGAGTACATATAGAACGTGAGAATCGCAATACGTATGCGTATCGGCACCTAAGTACGTGGATGTCAATTGTCAGGTCCCTTGTGATTCAAGTACATATCGTATTGTCCCAGGTTCCTGTGATCAAAATACATATCGTATTGTGATGTCCCACTGGTGATGTGCAATACATATCATACTTGACGGTCCCGTGGTGGAACAATAAGAGTTCGTATTGTGAGGTCCGGTGATCGAAATAACATATCATCATCTTGTCACGGTCCCTGGTGATTCAACATAACATCTCGTATTGTCAGGATCCCTGGTGATCTCAACTACATATCGTTGATTGTGCGGGCCCTGGCTGTTCAATACATATCATATTTGTGAGGTCCCTGGCTGATTCAATACATATCTGTATTGTGAGAGTCCCTGGTGATACATAATCATATCGTATTGTGATGCCCTGGTGATTCAATACATATAGTATTGTGATGTCCCGGTGACTACAATACAATCGTAGTTGTCAGGTCCCTGGTTGAATACAATACATATCGTTGTTTCAGGTCCTGTGTGATACAATACATATCGTATGTCTAGGTCCCTGGTGATACAAAACATAATCGTTATTGTGAGGTCCTGGTGATTCAATATCGTATACGTATCTGTGAGGTCCCTTGGTGAACAAATACAATATGTCGTATTGTCAGGCCCTGGGTGATTCAATACATGTCGTATTTGTGATTCCTGGTGATTCATACATATCGTATTGTGAGGATCCTGGTGATACAAATACTATCGTATTGGTGAGGTCCCTGGTGATTCATACATATCGTATTGTGAGACCCCTGGTGATTCAATACATTATCGTATTATCAGGTCCCCTGGCGTGATACAAATACATATCGTAGTTGTGAGATCCTGCTGATCACAGTACATATACGAATTGTGAGACGACCTGTGTGATTCAATACAGTATGTATTATCAGGTCCCTGGTGATAAGCAAAACACATATCGTATTGTGAGAGTCCCTCGTGATTTTTTTTCTTTCTGGTTTGTCAAACTTTATTCCCACAAACACATTTGTAGATATGCCTATCACACCCTCTGGCTTTTGAATACGCAGGGATGATCAATGAGCTGCCGGTGTTATTGCCTCTGGATACTCCCAGGATCTCTTGAAGCCCGCTCTTCCGCTCCCAGTCACGTCCAGACGCACA
>NW_019942712.1:37385-39457 GCF_002910315.2 Salvelinus sp. IW2-2015 | reverse complement strand
ATTTATTGTTCGACGGTCTTGTCGGGGGAAGATCAGGTCTAGTTATTCGCACAAGTGTKATTGAGATATTATATTATAAAGKATTATTAGCATTATTTTCTGAACTAATATTTCCCGACTTCATTTGGACGTCGTGATTTTTCAGAGATTTTACGCACGACATGCCACCTTGCGTTATTGAAAAAGACAGCTCCAGGGCCCTGTATACAGTAAGTCGACCTTCGCTTCTATAGGTACCTCATGGCGTAATGTKCTTCACCTTTGTCTCATTTGTAAGAAGCTATTGCGGAAATACAGTATTGAAATGATTTTTTGCGACGATCGACCATAGGCCAATCAATATATTTTAGATTGCTATTTGAAGGTGAAAGTATTATGTGCCCACGAACGATAGGCAAGATTTCCATATAGTGAAATTAATAATTTTTCATTCTCTTCAGGTTATGTGGTTGTGCATATTGGCAGCTTGGTGTGTGTCTCTCTCCACTGCCACTTCTGGTGAGTAGCCAAGATTAGTAGTTGCGGTTTAAAATCTTTACTGAATTATAACAGTGATTAAATAAAGGAACTGTAATATACTAATTACAATATTTGTATAGGCCTATTTAGAATATTTTGCCGGCGCAATTCCTTCCCGTCACACCTACACCGACATACGATAATTAATTCAATTATTGCACCCACACTGCTTGCGCGCGCCAACGAGTGTCTGCGTTGCCAAGGGATAAAATAGTAGTCGGTTCTATTTGTGACGCTGATCTCGCTGCAAGTCCTGCCTCTCCCATCTCCTCATTGGTTTATAGAAGCAGATACCCAAGTCCCTTCTCCTCATTGGTTTATAGAAGCAGATACCCTTGTCCCTTCTCCTCATTGGTTTATAGAAGCAGATACCCATGTCCCTTCTCCTCATTGGTTTATAGAAGCAGATACCCATGTCCCATCTCCTCATTGGTTTATTTTATAGAAGGCACGATTACCCCACTGCCATTCTCCCATTGGTTTATAGAAGATGATACCCTAGTTCCTTCTCCTCATTGGTTTAATAGATACGATACCCTCTGTCCCTTCTCCTCATTGGTTTATAGAAGAGATACCCCTGTCCTTCTCTCATTGGTTTATAGAGCAGTATTCCCATGTCCCATCTCTCATTGGTTTATAGAAGAGATACCCTGTCCCTTCTCCTATTGGTTTATAGAAGCAGATACCCCTGTCCATCTCCTCATTGGTTTATAGAAGCATACCCTCGTCCCATCTCCTCATTGGTTTATAGAAGCAGATACCCCATGTCGCCTTCTCCTCATTGGTTTATAGAGCAGTTATACCCATGTCCCATCTCCTCATTGGTTTATAGAAGCAATACCCATGTCCCTTCTCCTCATTGGTTTATAGAGCAGATACCCCTGTCCTTCTCCTCATTGTTTATAGAAGCAGATACCTCATTCCCTTCTCCTTGGTTTAAAGAAGAGATACCCTTCCTTCTCCTCATTGGTTTATAGAAGAGATACCCATGTCCTTCTCCTCATTGGTTTATAGAGCAATACCCATGTCCATCTCCTCATTGGTTTATAGAGCAGATTACCCAGGTCCCATCTCCTCATTGGTTTATAGAAGCAGATACCCACTGTCCTTCTCCTCATTGGTTTATAGAGCAGATACCCATGTCCTTCTCCTCATTGGTTTATAGAAGCAGATACCCATGTTCCCTTCTCATTGGTTTTATAGAGCAGATACCCATGGTCCTTCTCCTCATTGTTTATAGAAGCAGATACACAGTCCCATCTCCCATTGGTTTATAGAAGCAGATACCCCTGTGCCATCTCCTCATTGGTGTATACCCACGTTTGTCGACTGAAAAGAACGTTATGGTGGTAATAACCTTTTATGAAATAGTTAGTTGCCAATGAGATTTTTTCAGAGTGATTACAATTGCACTAGAATTGTTTATTTTTATTATTTTCATTGATATTTTGTATGTCTTTTAGTGTTTTCTTGTAGTACCTTGCGTTTTTTGTGCATTAGTAGGCAATGTAAAGTTTGTCGATCTGTATTATGAATAAATATATATATATATA
>NW_019942712.1:30273-32506 GCF_002910315.2 Salvelinus sp. IW2-2015 | reverse complement strand
TCACTCATTGGTTTATAGAAGCCATGGTACCCACGTGCCCATCTCCTCATTGGGTTATAGAAAGCAGGTATCACGTGCCACCATCTCCTCATTGGTTTATAGAAGCAGATACCCATCTCCCATCTCCTCATTGGTTTATAGAAGCAGATACCCAAGTCCCTTCTCCTCATTGGTTTATAGAAGCAGATACCCATGTCCCTTCTCCTCATTGGTTTATAGAAGCAGATACCCATGTCCCTTCTCCTCATTGGTTTATAGAAGCAGATACCCATGTCCCTTCTCATTGGTTTATAGAAGCAGATACCCATGTCCCTTCTCCTCATTGGTTTATAGAAGCAGATACACAGGTCCCATCTCCCCATTGGTTTATAGAAGCAGATACCCATGTGCCATCTCCTCATTGGTTATACCCACGTTTGTGACTGAAAGACGTTAGTGGTGGTAATAAACCTTTTATGAAAGTTAGTTGCCAATGAGATTTTTTCAGAGTGATTACAATTGCACTAGAATTGTTTATTTTTATTATTTCATTGATATTTTTTGTATGTTTTAGTGTTTTCTTGTTAGTACCTGCGTTTTGTTTTGCATTATGTAGCAATGTAAGTTGTCGATCTGTATTATGAATAAAATATATATATATATAAGAAAAAAGAAAGTTAGTTGCCAATTGCCATCTAAGTCCAAAGAAGAAAAAGCCTGAAAGGAGGAGAGATGACTAGAAACGATTCTGTTGACCGGTTTATGTGTGGATTAATTGTCGGAATAGAGGACCTTGTGCATTTCAGGTAAAATAACAACTCAATGTTTATATCCTAGGGACAAAATCAGTTTGTTCACGATGGTGCGCGGCCGGTTTGGGTAAAGTGTTACACGGAACACAAACCGGCTGCGCGCGTGCGCTATCATGCATAAATTTATTTTGTCCCCTCACGCCAAACACGATCMCGACACGCAGGTTAAAATATCAAAACAAACTCTGAACCAATTAYATTAATTTGGGGACAGGTTCGAAAAGCATTAAACATGTATGGCAATTTATTTAGCTAGCTTGCACTTGCTAGCTAATTTGTCCTGGGATATAAACATTGAGTTGTTATTTGCGAAGCCGCCTGAGGGTTTATAGCTTTGTGGCTGTGGTATCTAGTGCCAGTTTTCTAGCTTTGCGAAGCCGCCTGATCCCAGAAGCTTATATCGATGTTGTATCTGCAGTGTGAATCAGTCTGGTATTTACGAGGCTACCAGTTTTCTATTGGATGTTACAGATTTAAAGATATCGAATCTTTGGATACCAGACCACAAATGCCTTGTAGGCTATATTTTAGAGTTGCCTTGAGATGTATTTTACAAAAAACAAACAACACTTTTCTGAGGCTTATACTTTTAGCAATAATATTAATGACTTTTTATATAACTTATGGCATTTTAAACTCACCAAGTTAAAACAAAGTAAAACAGTGTAATCAGAAGATGGTGATAGTTTGAACACCTTCTTCTTCCTGTATCAGACATTTTCACATGTTCGGTACCCGAGGATCCGGTCTCGGCGCGGTTGGGACATGTTGCCACCATGCCMTGCTGGCTCACCCCTTCCACGAACGCAGAGGGTCTGGAGGTGCGTTGGTACCGGCCCAAAGATTTCGACAACCCGGTCTTGCTCTACAGCGAGAGAAAGATCCAGGAAGCCTCACAGCAGTCCCAATACGTGGGCCGCACCTCCCTAGGGCTCCGGGAGGTTACRTCAGWAGGGCTGAAGGGAGGGGATGTGACCTTGARKCTGGTTAATGTCACTCTGAGAGACCAAGGGGAGTATGTGTGCTACGTCAGCAGTAACCAGGACTATGAGACTGCCAGTGTCTTTCTCAACGTAACTGGTGAGTTCATTCAAGCAAAACATATCCAGGAAGGATGCTACAGAAATKAAATGATCTCCATCATTGTTTCACAAATAGTTGAATTAGCCAAGGTAAAAAATGCATATAATTTTTATTTGAGACTTTAATCCCCTCCTTAATGTGCACTTAATCTCCTTCCCAGTGATGGGCAGCCCTCCTCTCCTCTCAGCAGTCAGAACAGATGCTGACTCTGTGAATGTGAGCTGTGTTTCCCATGGATGGAAGCCAAGGCCCAGGCTACAGTGGTCAGATGGGAGGCAGACTCTGAAACCTGAGAAGCTGGAATACAGCAGTGGTGCCCATGGTCTGGTGTCTGCCCACAGCTGGGTCCTCTCTTCCCC
>NW_019942712.1:4457-30248 GCF_002910315.2 Salvelinus sp. IW2-2015 | reverse complement strand
CATAGCCAGCGCTCCCTCGGTATCCTGTTCTCTGGTTCTGTCTGAAGGGAGGAGTTGGAGGAAGATGACCTACGAACCTTGGCTTGTACTAGTAAAGTAAAGGATAATAAACCGTGTTTCTTTCTGCTATAGCATATGCTGATCTGAACCAATCACAAGTGCTGTGTGGTTTGTGTGTGTTGTGGTGTGTGGGTGTTTGTGTTGTGTGGTGCCTGTGTTGTGTGTGTGTGGTGTGTGTTGTGTGATGTGTGGTGTGTGTGTGGGTGTGTGTTGTGTGTGTGTGTGTGTGTGTTCACCAGTTTGTTGAATGAAATAAGGAGATACCTTCTTTCCATTCAGAGACTTCATCCGACTGCAAAACAGCTGTCAGCATTTTATCTCTGTTCTGCTCCTGTCGTTTTTATCTTCATCGTGTGCTCTACCAAAAAGAGACGGTCAGATGTGTTTTGTTTTATAGTAGACTAATATTGAGAAGGCATGACAATGCAATTAAAATGTATAGACTGGGTCAAATTTGAAAACTTAAGCCTAAAAGAGGGTATGGAATCCATCTTCGCACCATATTTGATTACCTACATGAGAAAAACATTAGGGCAATCATCAAGTCAATTCTCCTAAGCCCACCTTTATCGCCTCCTATGATGATTGAAAAATCATGTGTGTTTTGCTTTTCAGAAACAAATCAACACATGTGCCTAGATAGGTAGGAATCTATTTAACCACATCACAACTTATTCAATGTCAGTTTCAGATTTTTTTTTTCAATGCTTAACTTTATAAATATGGCCTAATGTTGTGGTATATTATACTGAACTAGGCCTACATTGATCCGTAAAGAGAATACAAGTAAAAACTCAAATTAGCTACTAAATCAAGTCAAATGGACAAATTTATAAACACTACCTAGACCATAATTCAGTGCCGTTCAGTCACCGCAATTGTAAGAAATTCCTTATCATAGGGCAAATTGATCCAGGAAACTGACTGTACAGAATACATAAACATTTTCCCACGTCCCGCTGTTTCTGTAGATATAGAGACTATGAGACAACTGAAGGCTAATCTATTTTAGACATTCCAGAGAGAATCTGAATTTATTTTATATTGCCTTTATCATGCAAGGTGCATATCAAACCTAAAAGGGTTACCCTTTGAAGAACCATTTTGTTTCTACATGTAACCCAAAAAGGTCTCTAACCTTGGAATCAAAAGGGTTCTCCTATGGGACCATCTGAAGAACCCTTTTTCTAAGAGTGTATAGCAATATTATGCCCTAAACAGAATAACTTAACTGTACAAAATACATTTAACATTTACCCCTGTTCCTGTTTTGGTAGATTTCGTGGATATAGAGACAATAAAGACTATGAGACAAAGTGGAGGTAAAATATTGGCAAACATTTCTATACATTCTGATTATATCCATTATTGTTTGTTGTTATTACGGGTCATTGTCATCTTCCTAATTCGGTGTTTCGTCCTCAACAGGAGTCACATTGCGATCCCAAGACGCTCCTCCTTATTGACAGTTGTTCAAATGGCTAAATTTGAGAGAGCAGTCAGAAATGTATGTCCTCCGGAGTGAGCATGCTTAATACTGGAAACACTTGGTTTTACCTCTGCAGCTGTGCTTAGCTGGGAGGTTGGACTGGATAAGAGATGGTGAGGCATTAAAGAATCCTGCGTGGGTTGGACTGGCAATGCTGCGTCTGTGTAAAAACAAGAGCGATTATACCGCCACACCTTCATGGTTTCTGTTCCTGTCTCAGACAAAGAGAAAGGCTTACGGCTTAAATGAGCCCCCGATTGTATCTATGTCCAGCTATGTCCAGCTGTGTTCGTGCCATTCCTAACCTCAACATTAGGGTTATTGGACTATTACCAAGAAGTACTCTCTTTTTTCAATGATCAAAAGACAATAAACTGATTGTCCACCGTGGGAGCTATGTTCACAGGAGGGGTTCCGCTTTTAACCCAGTAAAGTGACCAACCCATACGATATTAATGTCAGCCACTATAAAACAGAACCTGAAAAGTGTCTGTTTCGAAAGAGAGGTAATGTCTCTCCTCCTGCTGAAGAAGGCTGAGAACTGATGCCCTCTAACCAAAGTAGCTTTTAACCAAATCACAATCATCCAGATTCTAATCCAAAAACAGTCTTTAAATGTCTGAAAACTAGAGCACATTGTAATTAACACATTGTTTTGTGTATCAAGTGCACTTCAATTAGGGTGAGTACAGTAGGTATTCTTACTGTCCAATTCATCCGCATCTCTTCTTCTCTCCCTTTGCTGTGCAGGCAATTTGATTGGATTACCATGGGAAACGAGAATTGTGAAAGCAGTGTATAGTGAGTAGTGGAATGGATGGATTAGTGGATTAGATGGATGGATCGAGGATGTAGTGGATGGATTGATGTAGGTGTGGATGTAGTAGATGGATGGATGTAGTGAGGGATGTAGTAGATGATGTGGAGTAGTGGATGATATGTAGATTAGGAGTGTAGTAGTTGCGATGATGTACGGATGCATGTAGTGCATGGATGGATGTACGTGATAATGATGGATGGATGTAGGATGTATGTGAGTAGGGCATGGATGGATGTAGTGGATGGATGGATGGATGGATTAGTAGTTGATGGATGTAGTAGATGGGATGGATGTAGTGGGATGGATGATGAGTGGATGGATGCTACTTGCTTAGTTGTTTGACCATCCTGTTTTTCACAGCAGTGCAGAGAACAGGAGACAGTGAGAACTCCTTGCAATAGAGCCACCTCTCTATAGGGCTTCACTATTATTATTTTAATGGTTAGAAGCCATCTGGTGACATTAATTGAAATTGTCAATTTTCCCCTGTGACAGTTTGTAATATATACTCTCACGTAGAAAATATCAGATTATACTGACACTAGAGTATGTGCATAAAAACAAAACACAAAACTACTGGGAAAATCATTTTTCAACATCAACTTTGAAAAACTTGGCCACTTTCTAACTCCATCTTTCATAAGAGCTCCATCTTTCTAGAGCTCCATCCTTTCCGACCGAAGTTCACTGACTTCAATGATTAACCTCGTTTTTTTCCAAGGTCCCAGTTGTCTTTGAAAGCAACATGACCATCACCATGCAACCATCAGTTCAAGTAAAAATAAAAAAGCTAATTATTAAAATTTATGCTCAGTTTGCATCGCAAGTGCTACACCAACTGATCTGTTTTATTAATCAAAGTTTGGATTTGAAAATAAATTGTCTGAGAACAATATTGGCAGCAGGCCTATAGCCAATATCCTGTGATAAGTGTATTAGGCCTCCTGCTAAAAAACCTAATTCCTACAGACTGTTTTATTATTTTAATGTAAAAATCTCCAAATCATGTTAAAATAAAAAATCACTGAGCAGTTGATTCTCGCCAGTTAAGTGAAGGTTTCGGTGTGGATCTCACGGCCCATATGGCAAACAGAAAACAGTTTACCGACTCTTAGCCTGCGTTACACAGGCAGCCCAATTAATTTTTTCACTATTGTCTTTTGGACCAATCAGACCAGGTCTGAAAGATCTGATGAAAAAGATCTTGATGTAATTGGTCAAAATACCAATTAGTGAAAATATGAATTACTGAGGATAATTAGCGGAACAAATTGCCACTCCCCATATTTACCATATCTTAATACCATTTATGCATCTTGCCTACGCCCCTTGTCATTGTTCACGCCCTGACCTTAGTTCTAAAATGTTTCTGAATTATTTTGGTTCAGGTCAGGTGTGACAGAGGGTGGTATGTGTGTTTGTCTTGTCTGGGTTTTTGTTATCTATGGGGTTTTGTATGTCTAGGTAAGTAGGTCTATGGTGGCCTGAATTGGTTCCCAAATCAAGGCATCTGTTTATCGTGTCTCTGATTGAGGACCTATTTAGGTTGCCATTTCCCTTTTGGTTCGTGGGTTATTGTCTGTGTAGTTGCCTGTCAGCACTCGTATTTATATAGCTTTCACTTTCGTTTTGTAGTTTGTTTAGTTTGTTCCAGTGTTCATTCGTTTTAATTAAATACGAAGTACCATACGACGCTGCCGCCTTGGTCTCCTCACTACGACAGAACCGTGACAGAAGACCCACCATAAAAGGACCAAGCAGCGTCGTGAATGAGGAGCGGGAATCATGGCACCCGGAAGAGATGATTGAGGCACATCCTGACCTGAAAGGTAAGATGCAGCGGCGACAAGACTTGCCATGGAAGCAGGAGAAACAGCGCAGAGGACGCAAAAGATATGAGGACACGTAGCACGGAGCCAGAGAGCAGCCAAATAAAAAATTGGGTGAGGGGGTGGCCACACGAGGAGATTGGGCTGAGTCAGGTTTGAGACCCTGAGCAACTCCTCGGCTTACTGTTGCGAGCGTGGACTGGTCAGGCACCATGTTCATGCAGAGATGCGCACAGTGTCTTCCACGTCCGCATCTTTAGCCCGGTGCCCTCTATTCCAGCTCCCTCGCAGTTGCCGGCTAGAATGGGCCTCCACCAGACGGATGGGTGCCGGTTCAGCGCTCCTGGTCTCCAGTAACCTCCTGGACCCATGATATGCCTGCCGCGCTCTGCGTACTGTGTCTAAGGTGACGTCTGCAGAGCCCAGTGCGTCCTGTGTTAGCGCCCCCGCACTTGCCGGGCTCAAGTGAGCATCAGCCAGACGCATTTGTCAGCTCTTACACTGCAAATCTCCCAGGCCCCTCCACATTCCAGTAGCGTCCTGTTCCTCCTCCCCGCATCGCCCTGAAGGTGCATGTCCTCAGCCTGTACCACCAATTCCGGCACCACGCATCATGCTTTCCAGTGGCGCTTCCACAGTCCAGGAGTGCTCCGGCGACAGTACCCATCCGGAGCTTCCGGGCGACAGTACCCAGTCACGGAGCTTCCGGCACAGTACCCAGTCCGAGCTTCCGGCCGACAGTACCAGTCCGGAGCTTTCCGGCGACATACCCAGTCGGGCTTCGCGGCGACAGTACCCCGCTGTCCGGAGCGATCCGGCCGACAGTACCAGTCCGGAACCTCCGCGACGATCCACATCCGAACCTCCGCGACGATCCACAGTCCGGAGCCTCCGGGATGAGCCACGGTTCCAACTCTGACAAAGGCGGAGGGACCCAGTGTAAATTGGGGGGCCGTCCAGAACCAGAGCGCCACCGAGTAAGATGCCACCCGACCCTCCCCTTAAGTTCAGGTTTGCGTCAGGAGTCCGCACCGTTGGTACTGTTCACGCCTTGACCTTAGTTTTCTATGTTTTCTGTATATTTTGTCAGTCAGGGTCTTGATGGAGGTGGGAGTGTTTTTGTTGGTCTAGGGTTTTTGTAGATCTATGGGATTTTGTAAGTCTAGGTAATTGTAGTCTATGGTGGCCGAATTGTTTCCCAAGCAGAGCAGCTGTTTATCGTTTGCTCTGATTCGGGTCCTATTTAGAGTTGCCATTTCCCTTTTTTGCTTCGTGTGTTCTTTGTCGTGTATTGCTGTCACACTCGTATATATAGCGTCACGTTGGTTTGTATCTTGTTTAGTTTGTTCAGGTTCGATTCGTTTTAATAAATAGATAAATATAAATAAATAAAATAAAATAAATAGGTCTCCTCACACGACGGAACGTGACACATTGCTCATCCATATGTCCATATTCCTTACTAAATTTTGTGTTATTAGGTAGTTGTTGTGGAATTGTTAGATTAGTGTTAATAGTACTGCACTGTCGGAACTAGAAGCACAAGCATAATTCGCCTACACAACACAAAAACACTGCTAACCATGTGATATTGCCAATAATATTTATTTTATTGTCTAATTTCAGCCACACAGCCAAGACAAGCATTCACTCAATTGCATTCTTTCATAAGCAATATTATTTTTAAAAAGTGCGGACTGATATCGATATAATTTTCCACTACTACCCATCAGTTATTTTACCTCGTCATTTATCTTGAAAAACCAAAGCTAAAAACTGCACACCCTGAAACAACCCAGCTCGACCAGGCTGACACTAATTATGCTAGCTAGGCTAATTCGAAGGGAGAGAAAGATGTGGAGAGAGACATCGCCACGATCTCAGCAATCCACATAAAGAGACACGCAATGCAATTATTGAACGGTGCTTCATCTTGGCCAGATCGCAGTTGTAAATGAGAACTTGTTCTCAACTAGCCTACCGGCGTTAAATAAAGGTTAAATAAAAATATATTAAAAAAATTAAGTGTTCACGCTGTGAGCAAATACCACGTCACAATCAAATCAAATTTGTATTAGTCAAATTCGCCGATACAACAGGTGTAAACCTTATATGAAATGCTTACTTAACAAGCCCTTAACCAACAAAAATATGAAGTAACAAGAAAGTAACAAAATTATTAAAGAAAATATAATAACAAATAATACAAGCAGCAGTAAATAACAATAGCGAGGCTATATACAGGTACCCGTACAGAGTCAATGGCGGGCACTGGTTAGTCGAGGTAATTGAGTAATAATGTACATGTAGGTAGAGTTATTAAAGTGACTATTGCATAAATAATAACAGAGATAGCAGGGTAGGAAAGCGTTTAGAAGCCTCTTACCTAGACTTGGCGCTCGGTACCGCCTCTGCCGTGTGAGACAACAGTCTTATGACAATTTTAGGGCCTTTCTTTGACACGCCTTGGTATAGTGGTCCTGCGATGCAGAAGCTTGCCCCGGTGATGACTGGCCGGTACACACTACCCTCTGTAGTGCCTTCGGTCGGAGCCGAAGCAGTTGCCTTACCAGGCAGTGATGCAACCAATCAGGATGCCCTCGATGGTGGACAGCTGTAAACCTTTTGAGATCTGAGTACCATTGCCCAATCTTCTAGTCTCCTGAGGGAATAGCGTTTTGTTCTTGCCCTCTTCACAAACTTGTCTTGGTGTGTTGGACCATGTAGTTTGTTGGTGATGTGGACACCAAAACTTGAAGCTCTCAACCTCTCACTACTAGCCAGTCAATTGTAGAATGAGGGCCTGCTCAGTCCTCCTTTTCCTGTAGCCACAACATCTCCTTAGTCTTGATCACGTTGAGGGAGAGGTGTTGTCCTGCACCACACGTCAGGTCTCTGACCTCCTCCCTTATAGGCTGTCTCGTCATTTGTTGTGATTCAGGCCAACCACTTTGTTGCTCATCGGCAAACTAATGTTGGTGTGTGAGTCATGCCTGCCGTGCAGTCAAGAGTTGGGAAAAAAAACCCCCCAGGATGGACAGGACGAACTGAGAACACAATCTGAAACGTCTGGGAACATTTTCACGGTTAGGAATGTTTTACACGAATTAGGATGTTTTATTTTGATAGGATGTTTCCAAATATATATTTAGTGATTTTTTTTGTATTACATCATTTCTAATTCCATGTATTTGCTACAATTTGTAGAACGTCAGAAAAATTCTAACGTGTCAGTTTAAGATGTGTTTCTCCGTAAAAATGTATTATTATTACATATTTGTTTTACAAGGATTATTTTTCAGTAAATGTGCCGGTAATGCTAATGTTTTTCCTGCTAATGTATCTGTCACATTAATGGGGAAACACTTCAGAAGTTCCCTTGAAAAGAAGTATATTAATGCAGACACCAATAATACCAATTAATAAGCTGTCAAATTTTATTGTTGATTAGTATTATTTACACTGTGCCAATGTAATATTGTAAATGACAAAAAAAATGAAATAAAAAAAAACTGACATCCATAAAAACAAATCAAGTAGTATGCCTTGTTCTTCATTAGTTGTGACTAGGACAGCGTAGAGTAGAGGAGGTAAATCAGGCACACATTGTTCTGGATATCTTACAAGTCGTAGATGATCTGGACAGTGAAACCATTTTAAACCATAATAGAGATGTGGATGAATAAAAAATGATTGTTGTCGTATCAACAATGACAAACCACGAGGTCTGGAACAACTTACGGAAAATTACTGAAGTAATAGCGAAAACGATTTTCATATATTCAATTTAGCCTACTAAAGAGAGCGGGTGCCCTCAGGCTGGAGGGAAAGCAAAAGTCATTCCCGCTACCTAAGAATAGTAAAGCCCCCTTTACTGCCTCAAAATAGTCGCACCAATCAGCCTGTTACCAAACCTTGGTAGAGTTTGGAAAACAATGGTGTTTGACCAATAAATGCTATTTCACAGTAAACAAATTGACAAACAGACTTCCAGCACGCTATTAAGAAGGACCATTCAACAAGCACAGCACTTACACAAATGAATGATTGGCTGAAGTAGGGAAAATTGATGATAAAAAGATTGTGGCTGTTTTGTTAGGCTTTCAGGCAGCTTTACGTTATCGATCAGGTCTGCTATGGAACGTATGCTGTTAGGCATTGACATCCCCTGCTATATTGGGATAAAGAGTTTACCTGATCCAAACAGAACACAGAGGGTGTTCTTTAATGAAGCCTCTCAACATAATTCCAGGTAGAATCAGGAATTCCCCAGGCAGCTGCTCTAGGTCCCCTTACTTGTTTTCAATCTTTACTAAGACATCCCACTGCTTTGAGTAAAGCCCGCCTGTCTAGTATGCTGGATGACTCAACACATACACGTCAGCTACACAGCACCAGCAACCTGAAATGACCTGAACCAACCTAAGCAAAGAGCTCGCAGTTAAGTTTCAGAGGGGGTGCAAGACTAAGTTAGTCCTTAAATATTTCAAATCATTCACTAAACCTCAACTAAATTCTTTTAGTAAATAATGTGGAAATTTGAGCAAGTTGAGTGACTAAACTGCTTGTAGTAACCCTGATTTAAACTGTCACGCTCAAAACATATTGATACAACAGGTGTAGGATGGGAGAAAGTTTGTCCATAATAAAAGTCTGCTCTAAACTTAACCAGCACTATCAACAGTCTTTAGTTTTGTCGCAGGATAAACCAGACTTGGAGGCTACAATTTTTTTCTGAGGTCTTGCTGATGTCTTTTATTTTCCCATGATGTCAAAGCAAAGAGGCGCTGAGTTTGAAGGTAGGCCTTGAAAACATCCACAGGTACCAAGCCTCCAATGACCTCAAATGATGTCAATAGCCTATCAGAAGCTTCTAAAGCCATGACATCATTTTCTGAATTTTCCAAGCTGTTAAAGCCACATCAACTTAGTGTATGTAAACTTCTGACCTACTGGAATTGTATACAGACTGAATTATAAGTGAAATAATCTGTCTGTAAACAATTGTGAACAATATTTGTGTCATGCAACAAATTGTTACGCCCGGACCGTAGAGGAGCTTTTTATGTCTCATTTGGTTTGTCAGGTGTTATTTGGGGGTATTCTTGTTATTTTCTATGTTTTGATTCTTTGGGTTTGCCGGGTTGCGTTTCAATCAGAGCAGCTGTCATATCGGGTGTCTCGATTGAAACCATATTAGGTAGGCTTTTTCCCACATTCTTGGGGTAGTTGTTTCTGCTTTTGTGTCTGCACCAGACAGAACTGTTTCGTGTCTAATTTGTTATTTGTCTCAGTGTTTTTAATAAAAAAAGCACTGACATTACCACGCTGCCACGTTGTCACACCTTCTTTCATACGAAACGACCGTGACAACAATTTGTGAGTGGTTGAAAAATGAGTTTTAATTGACTCCAAACCAAAGTGTATGTAGACTTCTGATTTCAACTGTATATATTTATTTTTTATTCGCTAATTCACACCTTTTTGAGTAGCTAACGGCTATTATCACTTCCAGAGTATTCATTGTGTAATACCAAGAAAAGTGTCTATTTGTGTAAATAGTCTTCCAGGCTAGAGTCCAGGCACGACTAAACATGGTAAAAACATAAGAAAAACGTTCTCTGGTTCAGAAAGAAAAAGTCAATCTCAGCTGCCTCACACTGAATTTTATTTTAATGGTAACAATCTTGTTTAACATCCAAATCATTACATAGTAGGGTTGTGTGCTCTAAAAACACTGGTAGTGAACATGAAGGCTGAGCTACACAACAAACATACAGTCACTGTTCTGCAACATTGACTTATGATTGCGTTGCTTAGTTGATTTATCGGTGAGTTCATCGTTTTGATTAGGGAGTAAATCCAGAGTAAAAGGGCATCCAGTCGAGTTCTTCCTGTTGAATGAAAAGAAAAACACAAATAAAAAGATTCAGTCATGCGTGTATCAACCATCACTTAATAATGGGTTCAATGTAGCCAGCAGTAGATGAGACAGGATCACCGATGGAGGAGGACAGGAAGTGGCAGCAGCCGAGCCAGGCCATAGACACTTAGGCTGAGTAGGTTACAGTCAGAGGACCTGTGTCTCCCATAAGTCTAGAGTGGCTACCTCTCTACCAATCTCAATATCTACATAGCTTCCTCATTTCCTATCTTCTCTCCCTCTCCTTCCTATTCTTGTTTCCTCATCTCCTTGCGTATTCTTGTTTCATCTCCTCATCTCCCTCTCCTCATCTCCTCTTCTCCTCTCCTGGTCTCCTCTTTTACCTTTCCCCTCCTCTCCTTCTCCTCATCTCCATTCCTCATCTCATCTTCTTCCACTCCTCATCTTCTCTTCTCCTCCTCCTGGTTTCCTCTCTTTCCTCACCTTCCCCTCCTCATCTCCTCCCCTCCTTCTTCCTCTCTCCATCCTTCCTCTTCTCTTCCTCTCCTTCATAATCCCCTACTCAATCTCCTCCCCTCCCCTTCCTCCTCTCTTCTCTATTCTGCCACTTAGCTTGATAAGCTTTTGTACTACAGCCTCCCAGACAGGTGCTAGGAAAACCTCCAGGGATTGTACGCTTCCGTAGCAGGGCCCCGAAAGACCGGATCAAGCCCCACATATGCATGACTCTTTCCCTCACACCTGCAGATTACAAATTATAACACAGTTGTAACACACATGCACACACAGGGGATATTTGTATGACCACTTTCAACACCACTGACAGTCCCCAAAACCAAGAGGAGAAGATGGGGAGATGGATAGAGAGGAGAGTGTACCATTGTTTGACAACAGTCCAGGGTTCTTGGGTGCAGAAGTTCTGGTTGCTTGAGCTCGTTGCGTCCAGCAGAAGCAGGTAGAGCCGTCTCTCGGCCGTAGTAGCATGAAACACATTATCACACCCTTTACCTACACACACACAAACACACCACACACACACACACACACACACACAGCACACACACACACCACACACAGCACCACACACACACACACACACACACACAACACACACACAACACACACACACACAATAATTAATTGCACCCTTACCTACAAAAGGGGAGGGCGAGTGGGGTGTTAGTGAGCGTGTTTGTGGGTAATCGTGGTGCTCACCACAGTCCAGGAGCTGGTTGAGCCTTCGCAGTGATACTTTCTCTGAAAAACGACAAAGCACACACAACATCAGCCCTTGCTGCCTAAGACACACATCAGCCTGCTGCTGAGACACAACATCACCCTGTGCTGAGACACAACATCAGCCGCTGCTGCTGAGACACAACATCAAGCCCTGCTGCTGAGGGACACAACAATCAGCCCTGCTTGCTAAAACAGCCAAACATCAGCCCTGCGTGCTTAGATAATGGGGGGTAAGGAAAAGATGAAGAGCAAAGGAGGGTGGGAGGAGCCAATCAAAGAAAGGTGGAGGGAGTAATCAAAAGAAGGTGAGAGTAATCAAAGAGAGCTGGAGGAGTCATCAACGAGAGATGGGAGGAGCAAAGCAAGAGAGTGGGAGGAGTAATCAAAGAGAGTGGGAGAGTAATCAAAGAGAGGTGGAGGAGTAATCAAAAGAGTGGAGGAGTAATCAAAAGAAAGGTGGAGGAGAAAGCAAAGAGAGGGGAGGAGCAACAAGAGAGGTTGGGGAGGAGTAATAACAAAGAGAGGTGCAGGAAGCAATCAAAGAGAAGTGGAGGAAGTAATCAAAAGAGAAGGAGGAGAAATTCAAGAGAGGGAGGATATATCTATATATATATATTGTGAGGAGTAATCATATATATATTGTTGGAGGAGCAATCAAATGAGAGGTAGGAGGAGGAATCAATAGAGATGTGGAGGAGCAATCAAAGAGAGGTGGGATATCTATATCAAGAGAGGTATATTTATCAAAGAGAGGTGGAGGAGTAATCAAAGAGAGATATCTATATCAAATATGGGAGTGAGGAGCAATCAATAGAGAGGGGAGGAGTTAAATCAAAGAGATTTGGTGGGCAGAGCAATTCAAAGAGAATTATAGCAATCATATATATGAAATCAAAATTTAGAACAAAAGACGGTGGGGAGGATGTAATGCAAGAGAGAGGTAATGGAGAGAAATCAAAGAGGGTATGTGGGAGGTATAGATCAGAAGATGTAGTTTTGGGAGAAGCAATCAAAGAGAAGGGAGGAGTATCAAAAGAGATGGAGGAGTAATCAAGAAGTGGGAGGATTATCAAAGAGAGTGGGAGAGAAACTAAAATCATAAGAGCCGCGTGGAGGGAAGGAGAGATTGTACAAACACAGTGTGGGCCTCCCATTCATATAAGTCTTTGACTACTTTTCATCTTGCACAAGCACATTCAAATGACTAGGTTGTTCACTTGGAACACACCACAGTGTTGTCCATGCTCAACTACATATAGGTTCAGAAAGATGGAATGGCAGTTGAACAACAACCTGTTGGGTATCAAGAAGCACAACCCATTGGACAGGAGAGGAGAGCGGCCAGAGGAGAATACTGGACTAGCAGGCAGCAAGATGTAGTGACGCCAGTATGTTAGGTTCCGAACAAGCGGTCGAGATTGATTCACTTCATTTCACCTTCACACATTCTGCTTCCCGTCACACCTGGTACAACGACCAGAGCCAACACCAGTAGAACCATAAACAAACCACAACACAACCTCCAACATAACCTGTAAAAAACGATATCTGGCAGCTTGCTGAGTGTTGGCCTCCGCAGCCCTCTGAGCCTCTGAGCCCCTTACTTGATCTGATTTGATCAACAAGCTCTCACAGTCTCACTGCAAAATAGATGTTGTCTCCAAAACGTCAAATTTTGAAGTTGCTTTAAATGAAAGCCTACTTGATGGTGAGAATAGCGTTCCCCCTAGTGCGCCGATGGCTAAGTAAGGGGTTAGGCATATAGGGTTTAGAGACATAAACAACTTCTAAGATTAACTTCAGCCATTTTCTGATTGGTTACAATTAAGGTTAAAAACAGAAAAATGACTACCACTGTTAAGTTTTCAACGATGTATTAAGACTTGATAACTAAATGTGTAATGGATGGCTGTGTCCTGAACAGCACAGTCTGTCATATAGAACCGGGTTGCTAGCTCCAGTACTGTTTTTTTTGCACCACTAGTGGACGGATTGACGAGCCTCCGACCTCCTGAGAACGTTCAAAATGCAATTCCAACTGCGTCTGGAGGTGATCTACCGGATATCCACTATATCTGGAGATCTACCTGGATGTTTAACATGGATCGGAGGGAATCTCCCTGGATTTGACTTGGCTTGCAACACTATAAGGGGGGGGTGCAGTTTAGTTCGTCGTGTGTTTGCGTGTGTGTGCGTGTGTTGCGTTGTGTGTGTGTTTGTGTGTCTGTGGTTTGTTACCCTCTAGTGACCAGAGTTTTTCCAGAGTTCCTGCTGGGAACACTGTGTTAGTCAGCTGACTCTGAGGTCGTCCCTGACTGCAGTCGGGCTGTCTTGCGTCCATACAGTCTTTCTGGAGAAAGACACCCCGGCTCCTATGAGAGAAGCAAGAGGGAGCATGAGAGACTCACGAGTCAACTCAACTAAGTAACTATGACACGCAGTGTGTTCTACCACATTCCAAATGCACCACACCGGCACCCACAGGTAGTCACCTCTCTGTGAACGACAAACAATCTGATGATACAAAACACATCACACATACATTCATATATGAGAAAAGATTTCAGCAAATTTCCTGCGTGTGTGTGTGTTGAGATTGTGTGTGAGGCATGTATGTACAGTAAAGTCGAGTTACTACAACTTAGTTGGATCATTAAAACTAGTTTTTCAACCATCCAACAAATTTCCTTGTTAACAAACTATAGTTTGGCAAGTGCGGTTTTAGGACATCTAGTTTGTGCATGACAAGTAATTTTCCAACAATTGTTACAGACAAGTTATTTCACTTAGAATTCACTGTATTTCACAATCCAGTGGGTCAGAAGTTTACATACACTAAGTTACGTGCCTTTAAGACGCTTTGAAAATTCCAGAAAATGCATTATCATGGCTTTAGAAGCTCTGATAGGCCGAATGACATCATTTGATCAATTGGATGACCTTGGATGTATTTCAAGGCCTACCTTCAAAACTGCAGTGCCTCTTGCTTGACATCATGGAAAATCAAAAAGACATCACCAAGACCTCAGAAAAAAGGTAGACCTCTCCACAAGTTCTGGTTCATCCTTGCAGCAATTTCCAAACGCCTGAACGTACCCGCTCATCTGTACAAAACAATAGTATGCAATATTAAGCCCATGGGATCACGCAGCATTGTGCATACCGCTCAGGAAGAGACGCGTTCTGTCTCCTAAGATGAACGAACTGTGGTCGAAAAAAAGTGCAATCAATCCCAAAACAACAGCAAAGGACCTGTAAATGCTGAGAAACCGGTACAGAAAGTATCTATATCCACAGTTAAAACGAGTCCTATACGACATAACCTTGAAATGCTCTCAGAGGAAGAAAGCCATCTTGCCCAAAACCGCCATAAAAAAAAGCCAGACTTACAGATTGCAACTGCACCATGGGACAAAGATCATACTTTTCGAGAAATGTCCTCTGGTCTGATGAAACAAAAAAGAAACTGTTCGGACATAATGACCATCGTTATGTTGAGAGGAAAAATGGGGAGGCTTGCAAGCTTGGAAGAACACCATCCCAACCGTAAAGCACGGGTCAGTCTGGCACAACATGATCGTGGGGGTCTTGCTGCAGGAGACTGTGCACTTCAACAAAATAGATAGCATCATGAGAGAAAAGTATGTTGGATATATTAAGCAACATCTCAAGACAAAGTCAGGACGTTAAAGCTTGGTCGCAAAATGGTCTTCAAATGGACATGACCCCAAGCATACTTCCAAGGTGGCAAAATGCTTATGTACAAACAAAGTCAAGGTTATGGATGGCCATCACAATCTCTCTTGGACTGCAAACAGCTGTCATCATTTTATCTCTGCTTCTGCTCCTGTCCGTTGTCTTCGTCGGTGTGCTCTACAAAAAGAGAGGTCAGGGCTGTGTTTTGGTTTGATAGTTATACTATATATTGATAAGCATACAATGCCATGAAAATGTTAGACTAGACTGGCCTACAATGCAATTCAAATGTTAGACTGGGTCAAATTTGAACTTGAGCCTAAGAGGATATGGAATCCTCTTTCCACCCTATTTGGATTACCTACATGAGAAAACATTAGGCAAGTAATCTTAAGATTGGATTGAAAACTCATGTGTGTTTTGCTTTTCAGGAAACAAATCAACACATATACCTATTGGAGGTAAGGAATCTATTTAACCACATCACACTTTTCAATGTCAGTGTTCATAATTTGATTTCCAATGCTTAACTTTATAACCATGTGTCCTAAATGTTGTGGTATATTATACTGTAACTAGGCCTACATTGATCCTGTAAGAGAATACAATTAAAACTTTAAATTAGTACTAAATCAAGTCAATGGACACTAAATTATAAACACTACCTATGGACCATATTCAGTGCATTCAATCACTGCAATGTAAGACATTTCTTTATCATATGGCAAATATTGATCCAGAATACTTACTGTACAGGATACATTTAACATTTTCCCACTGTCCCTGTTTTTGTGTAGATATAGTGGACATAGAGACTATGAGACAAGCTGAAGGTAATCTATTTAGACATTTTCCAGAGAGAATCTGAATTTATTCTGATATTGCCTTTATCATGCAAGGTGCTATCTAGAACCTAAAAGGGTACCCTTTGAAGAACCATTTTTGTTTCTACATGTAACCCAAAAGGGTTCTACCTGGAATCAAAAGGGTTCTCCTATGGAGACAGCTGAAGAACCCTATTTTCTAAGAATGTATAGCAAATATTGATCCCTAATACAGAATACTTACTGTACAGAATACATTTAACATTTACCCACTGTTCCTGTTTTTGTGTAGATTTCGTGGATATAGAGACTATAGAGACTATGAGACTAGCTGGAGGTAAAATATTTAGATTTATTTCTGATACATTCTGATTATTATCATTATTGTTGTTGTTGTTACAGTTCATTGTCATCTCCTAATTCTGTGTTTGTCTTCAACAGTGGATGTCACATTGGATCCCAAGACAGCTCCTCCTTATCTGACAGTTAGTTCATCAGGTAAAGTTGTGAGAGACAGTAAAGATAATGTATGTCCTCCGGGTGAGCATGCTTATATACTTGGAACACATGGTTTTACCTCGGGCAGACGTGCTTACTGGGAGGTTAGACTGGATAAGGAGCAGGTAGGCGTTAAAGAATCCTGGTGGGTTGGACTGGCAAGTGGGTCTGTTAAAAGACAAGGCGATATACCAGCCACACCTTCCAATGGTTTCTGGTTCCTGTCCTCAGACAAAGAGAAAGGCTTACGCGACTTAATATGCACCCCCAACATCCTACTTCCTGCCCAATCTAGACCTCAGACCACTAGGGTATGTATTTGACTATGACCAACAGCGAGTCTACTCTCTTATCAATGAAAAGAACTAATTAAACTGATTGGTCACGTGCAGAGCCCTATGTTCACAGCGCCGCGAGGTGTTTCCTCGCTTTTTAACCCAAGGCTAAGCAGCTGACATAGGCCCTAGATGACCATATTAGATGCTTCAGCCACTATCAAACAGAACCTAGGAAAATGTGTCTGCTTCTCCTGAAAGAGAGGCGGTAATGCTTACCCCCCGTCCACCTTTCGATGCAAGAGCCTGCAGAACTGATGCTCCCTCCTTCTCCTCTAACCAAAGTCACAATCATCAGACTTCTGAAAATCCAAAGAGCAGCTCTTTAAATGCACATGTAAACACAATGAAACACCTACAGCACTAATATATTAACACATTGTTTTGTGTATCAAGTGCACCATATTAGGGCTGAGCTTACAGTAGTATCGTACTGCGTCCAAATTCATCATCACTCCTTCCTCTTTCTCCTTTGTCTGCAGTGAATTTGATCTTGATTTGCACTTAACCATGGAACATATGATTGCGCTGAAAGCATATAGTGGATGGATTAGTGCACTGGCATGCGATGGATGGCATGTAGTGGATGGATGTGTAGATGCGATGGCATGGATGTATAGTAGATGATGCGAAATGTGTACTAGATCAGATGGTGATGTCTAAAGGGGAGTGATGATGGCCGATGGTATGGATATTGCTACCATGAGGATGCATATTGTAGAGTGCAATGGGATGTAAGTAGCCTGAAATGATGGATGGAGTGCCTAGTAGATGATGCCGCAGAATGCCGGACTGTCTATAGTTGGAATGGATGAGAATGTAGTAGCAACCATGCCAATGGATGATTAGTATGATTGCGATTGGATGGATGTAGCATGAGACCATGGTTATTCCGGATGGATGTGTAAAGTAGTATGCGTACTGCATGCGGATGTAAGTGGACCCGTGGATGATGTTAGTGCAGACAGGACAATGGCAATGGGAATCGGATTCGAATGAGATAGTGTATGTCTATAGCTAGATGCGATGATGTAGTGGATGATATATAGTAGATGGAATGCCGCATGTTTAGTGGCATGGATTTATAGTAGATGGGATGGCATGTAGTTGCGATGCCGATGGCATGTAGTTTGATGGATGATCTACTTGGTGTTTGCGATTGACCATCTCTCTGTTTTCACAGCCAGTGCATGAGAACAGGAGACAGTTGAGAAGCCCCCCCTTCTAATAGATCACTTCTCTATAGCTGCAATAACTACCTTATTAGATTTAATGGCTAGCATGCGACATCTCGCGCTGCACTTGGATTCATTTTGAAACACTTTAGCATTAAATTTCCCCAATGCCCTTGCTTTTTTTTCTACAGTTATCCCTATAAAAATATAGAGCAGATTTGCTACAGCTCACTTAGAAAATCATCAGATTATACTTTAAATTTAAAAACTTTTTTAAATGGTATGTGCATTTAAACAAACAACACCCCCAACACATAATGCCTATTGGCAAAAATCATTTTCAACATCCAACTTGAAAACTTTGGCCATCTTCTCTAGAGTTCCATCTTGCTAGCAGCCCTCCATGCTTCTACAGCTTCTTCAGTCAATATATACGCGTAGAGTCCATCTTTCAGAGTCTCTCCATCTAGCTAGAGCTTCCATCTTTAGAGCTCCGAGTCTAGCTAGAGAAAACAAAAGAAATGTCTCAGTAAAACATTATTCTAAGCAACGGTGTCCCATCTTGCATAGCAGTCGCCTACCAGCTCTGTTGAGAGCTCAACAAACTTGCTAGAGCACCTCCATTCTTGCTAGAGCCGGCTCCATCTTGCGTAGCCACCCATCTTGCTTACGAGCATCCATCTTGCTAGACAGCTGCTAGCCCTTATGCATCGGTGTTGTATAGAGAGCGTGACCCACCATCGGACATCTTTTTCTAGAGCCCCCTCCATCTTTCTAGAGCCTCCATCTTTCAAGAAGAACCCTCCATCTTGCCTAGAGCTCCATCTTGCTAGCCACTCCATCTTGTTAGAGCTCCATCTGCTAGAGCCCCTCATCTGCGTAGAGCTCCATCTTGTTAGAGTCCATCTTGCTAGGCCCTCCATCTGCTAGAGCCCCTCCATCTATTCTTAGAGCCTCCATCTAGCTAGAGCTTCCATACTTTCTAGAGCTCCATCTTGTTAGAGCCTCCATCTTGTTAGAGCTCCATCTTAGCTCAGAGCTCATCCATCTTGTGTAGAGCCTCCATCTTGCTAGAGCCTCCATCTTGCTAGCCAGCTCCATCTTCTAGAGCTCCATCTTTCTAGAGTCCATCTTGCTAGAGCTCTCCATCTTGCTAGAGCCTCCATACTTCTAAAGCTCCATCTGTTCTAGAGCTCCACTCCGACCGAAGTTCACTGACTTCAATGATTATACCTCGCTTTTTTTCCAATTCCCAGTTGTCTTGAAAGCAACATGACCATCACCATGCCATACCATCAGTTCAAGTGCGGAAAATAAAAAAGCTAATTATTATAAATTTATGCCTCAGTCTTGCATCGCCAAGTGCCTACACCAACTGATCTGTTTTATTAATCAAAGTTTGCAGATTTGACAAATAAATTAGTCTGAGAACAATATTGGCCAGCACCTATAGCCAATAATCCTTGCATAAGTGTATTAGCCTCCTTAAAACCCTAATTCACTACAGAACTGTTTTATTATTTTAAAATGTAAAAATCTCAAATCTGTTAAAATAAAAAATACGAGCAGTTCGAATTTCTCGCGCAGTAGCGAATATGGTTTCGCGTTGTGGATCCTCACGCCCCATATGGCGCAAACAGAAAACAGAATTTACCAGGGACTCTTAGCTGCGTAAAAAAAATAACAAAACAACAAGGCCAGCCCCAATTAATTTTTTCACTATTTGTCTTCTTGACCAATCAGACCAGGTCTGACAAAGATTCTGATGAGAAAAGATCTTGATGTAATTGGTCAAAATACCAATTAGTCGGAAAATATGAATTACTGAGGATAATAGCGGACAAATTATGCCACTCCCTTACTATTTACCATATCCTTAATACCATTATATGCATCCTTGCACTACGCCCCCTTGGTCATTAGTGTCACCGCCTTGACCTTAGTTTTCTATGTTTTCTGTATTATTTTGGTCAGGTCAGGGTGTGATGAGGGTGGGTATGTGTGTTTTTGTCTTGTCTAGGGTTTTGTTTATCTATGGGGATTTTTAGTCTAGGTAATTGTAGGTCTATGGTGGCCTGAATTGGTTCCCAATCAGAGGAGTCTTATGTTGTTTATCTTCTCTGATTGGGATCCTATTTAGGTTGCCATTTTCCCTTTTGGTTCGTGGGTTTTTCTGTGTAGTTGCCTGTCAGCACTCGTATTATATAGCTTCACGTTTGTTTGTTATTTTGTTTAGTGTGTCAGTGTTCATTCGTTTTAATAAATAGATAAATTAAATAAATATAAATGTCTCCTCACTACGCACGAACGTAGCACAAAGAACCCACCTAAAAGGACCAAGCAGCGTCGTAGAATGCAGGAGCGGGACATCATGGCACCCGGCAGAGCAGATGATGGAGGACATCCTGGACCTGGGAGGGAGTAATGGCAGGGCGACAAGACTCTGCCATGGAAGCAGGTAGAAACAGCGCAGAGGACGGCCAAAGATATGAGGGGACACGGCTAGCACGGGAGCCAGAGAGGCAGCCCAAATAAAAAAAAATTGGGGGGGGTGGCACACGAGGAGATTGGCTGAGTCAGGTTTGAGACCTGAGCTAACTCCTCGTGCTTACTGTGTGCGAGCGTGTGACTGGTCAGGCACCATGTTATGCAGAGATGCGCACAGTGCTCTCCAGTTCGCATTCTTTAGCCCGGTGCGCTCTATTCCAGCCTCCTCGCAGTTGCCGCCGGCCTAGAATGGGCCTCCAGCCAGGACGGATGGTGCCGGTTCAGCGCTCCTGGTCTCCAGTATACCTCCTTGACCATGATAGCCTGCCGCCGGCCTCTGCGTACTGTGTCTAAGGTGACGTCTGCAGAGCCCAGTGCGTCCTGTGTTAGCGCCCCCGCACTTGCCGGGCTCAAGTGAGCATCCAGCCAGGACGCATTGTGTCAGCTCTTACACTGCAGCCTCCAGCTGCCCTCCACAGTTCAGTACGTCCTGTTCCTCCTCCCCGCACTCGCCCCTGAGGTGCATGTCCTCAGCCTCGGTACCACCAGTTCCGGCACCACGCATCAGGCTTCCACGTGCGCTTCCACAGTCCGGAGTGCTTCCGGCGACACCTGACACCAGTCGGAGCTTCCGGCGACAGTACCCAGTCCGAGCCCTTCGGCCGACAGTACCCAGTCCGGAGCTTTCCGGCGACAGACCCGTCCGGAGCTTCCGGCGACAGTACCCCGCGTCTGGAGCTTCCGGCGAACGATCCACAGTCCGGAACCTCCGGCGACGATCCACAGTCCGGAACCTCCGGCGACGATCCACAGTCCGGAGCTCCGGGCTGATGAGCCACGGTTCAACTCTACAAAGGCGGAGGACCAGTGTAAATATGGGGCGGCGTCCAGAACCAGAGCCGCCACCGAGGGTAGATGCCCACCCGACCCTCCCCTATAAGTTCAGGTTTTGCGTCAGGAGTCCGCACCTGTTGGGGCGGCGGGGGTACTGTCACGCCTTGACCTTAGTTTTTCTATTTTTTTCTGTATTATTTTGGTCAGGTCAGGGTGTGATGAGGGTGGGTATGTGTGTTTTTGTTCTTGTCTATTGGTTTTTGTCTATCTATGGGGATTTTGTAAGTCTAGGTAATTGTAGGTCTATGGTGGCCTGAATTGGTTCCCAATCAGAGGCAGCTGTTTATCGTTGTCTCTGATTGGGGATCCTATTTAGGTTGCCATTTTCCCTTTTGGTTTCGTGGGTTCTTGTCTGTGTAGTTGCCTGTCAGCACTCGTATTATATAGCTTCACGTTCGTTTTGTTATTTTGTTTAGTTTGTTCAGTGTTCATTCGTTTTAATAAATAGATAAATATAAATAGATAAATAAATAAATAAATAAATAGTCTCCTCACTACGACGAACGTGACACATTGCTCATCCATATGTCCATATTCCTTTACTTAAATTTGTGTGTATTAGGTAGTTGTTGTGGAATTGTTAGATTAGTTGTTAGATATTACTGCACTGTCGGAACTAGAAGCACAAGCATTTCGCTACACACACAATAACATCTGCTAACCATGTGTATGTGGCCAATAAAATTTGATTTTATTTGTCTAATTTCAGCCACACAGCCAAGACAAGCATTCACTCAATTGCATTGCTTTTCATAAAGCAATATAATTTTTWAAAAGTGCGACTGATATCGATATAGATTTTCCATATCGTTACCCATCAGTTCTTTTACCTCTGTCTATTTATCTATGAAAACCAAGCTAAAACTGCACACCCCTGAGAACAACCCAGCTCGACCAGCTGACAGCTAATTATGCTAGCTAGCTAATTCAAGGGAGAGGAAAGATGTGGGAGAGAGACATCCGCACGATCTCAGCAATCCACATAAAGAGACACGCATGCAATTATTGAACGTTTGCTTTATCTTGGCCAGATCGCAGTTGTAAATGAGAACTTGTTCTCAACTAGCCTACCTGGTTAAATAAAGGTTAAATAAAAAATATATTAAAAAAATTAAGTGTTCACGCTGTGAGAAATTTTACCACGTCACAATCAAATCAAATTGTATTAGTCACATTYGCCGAATACAACAGGTGTAAACCTTATAGTGAAATGCTTACTTACAAGCCCTTAACCAACAAAATATAAGTAACAAAAGTAACAAAATATAAGAAATATAAGTAACAAATAATTAAGAGCAGCAGTAAATAACAATAGCGAGGCTATATACAGGGGGTACCGGTACAGAGTCAATGTGCGGGGCACTGGTTAGTCGAGGTAATTGAGGTAATATGTACATGCTACATAGTACGTAGGCTAGAGTTATTAAAGTGACTTATGCATAGAAATAACAGAGAGTAGCAGGGGTAGAAGCTGTTTAGAAGCCTCTTGAACCTAGACTTGGCGCTCGGGTACCGCTTGCCGTGAGACAACAGTCTATGACAATTTTTAGGGCCTTCTCTGACACCGCCTGGTATAGGGTCCTGGATGGCAGGAAGCTTGCCCCAGTGATGTACTGGGCCGTCCACTACCCTCTGTAGTGCCTTGCGGTCGGAGCCGAGAGTTGCCTACCAGGCAGTGATGCAACCAATCAGGATGCCCTCGATGGTGCAGCTGTAAAACCTTTTGAGATCTGAGTACCCATGCCCAATTTTTTAGGCTCTGAGGGGAATAGGTTTTGTCTTGCCCTCTTCACAACTGTCTTTGTGCTTGACCATGTTAGTTTGTTGGTGATGTGGACCAAGGAACTTGAAGCTCTCAACCTGCTCCACTACAGCCCCGTCAATTAGAATGGGGGCCTGCTCAGTCCTCCTTTCCTGTAGTCCACAATCATCTCCTTAGTCTTGATCACGTTGAGGGAGAGGTTGTTCGCTACCACACGGTCAGGTCTCTGACCTCCTCCCTATAGGCGTCTCGTCATTGTGTGATCAGGCCAACCACTGTTGTGTCATCGGCAAACTTAATGGTGGTGTTGGAGTCATGCCTGGCCGTGCAGTCAGAGTGAAAAGAGGTACAGGAGGGAACTGAGAACACAATCTGAACGTCTGGAACATTTCACGTTAGGAATGTTTTTACACGAGTTAGGATGTTTTAATTTTGAGAGATGTTTCCAAATATATATTTAGTGATTTTTTTTGTATTACATATTTCTAATTCCATGTATTTGCTACATTTGTATAAGTCAAGAAAATGTAACGTGTCAGTTTAAGATGGTGTTCTCGTAAAAATGTATTTATTATTACATATTTTTTTTACATGGATTATTTTTCAGTAATGTTGCGGTATGCTATGTTTCCTGCTGTATCTGTCACATTAATGGGGAAACACTTCAGAAGTTCCCTTGAAAAGGGAAGTATATTTTAATGCAACACAATAAAACTTAATACAACTTAATAACTGTAATTTTTATGTGGATTGATATTACTAATGATGTATCACTGGCCAATTAATATTGTAAATGACAAAAAAAGAATGAATAAAAAAACTGGCATCATAAACAAATTCGAATAGCGTCATGCCTATTATGTATCATAGCTAGTCCCTTGACTAGCATGACAGCCTTCACTTTTGCATAGTGTGGAAAGCATATTAAAGAAATTTGTTTCTTTGAAACTGACCTCTAGAGTGACCATAGGGTATTTATCAGGCACCACATTGTGTCTGTTGCATATCTTACAATTGCTAGATGGATCTGTGACAAGTGAAACTTCATTTTAAACCATAGGATTAGTGAGATGCTGGAAGCCAGAAAGTGAAAAAGAATGTATTTGCTTTACATCAACAATGCACAAGCCCAACCAGAAACAACAAAGGTTTACTGACAACAGATTGAACGGAAATAAAAAAACAATAAAACAAATAGACTGCAAGTATGTCCTAAACATAGAACGAACCGCAATATCTACTCATATCCTTCCTCCAAATCATTAACGTCTTATCTAGAGAGCGACTGCTGACGCCTCAGCCTGGAGCGGATTAGGCAATAGTCATTCCTTACAAGGAGCCTAATTTGGCCTAAAGCAGTAATAGTAAAGCCCACTTTTACTGGAGACATCAAAACCCTAGACTTTTTAATGACTCCAACCCAGTGTATTAAACTTCCGACTCAACTGTTATGACCTTGGTATCAGTTGGCTGTGAGTGGGTTGCTGTGATTGTCTACCCCACCAATCAGCCCTAGTTAGTTCCAACACAGGCCTTGGTAAGAGTTTCTGCAAAAATTGTTATTGACCGAGGATACAATGCTATTTCGACAGCTAAACAAATTCGTACAACAAACAGACTGTCAGCGGACGCAGCTTATGAGAAGAGAAGAAAAAAATGGACATCAACGAATGCACAGCCCACAGCAACATGCACTAGAATGAATGAATTGGAGCATGTATGACAACTTGGATGCCAATCTGCTCCACACTAATTGACAACAATTATCAGCAATCGTACGTCTACCTGATGCAAAAACGTATGTGTTTGATCGAGCCTTCTTTACATCCCCTGCGGCTGCCTATATTGACCTGGATAAAATAATTACCCGCTCAACAAAACACAGCATGGGTGTTCTTCTCAATGAAGCACCTCCCCCTAACCAAATCCAGCATACAATCAGAATTCCCCAGCGGCCAGCTGTACTAGGCCCATTACTTTTTTTCAATCTTTACTAAAGGACAAACACCCACTAGGCTTTGCTCGGGCTCTGACCTCTCCTGAATAAACCAGCGCTTACCCCACATGTCTATGTATAATGCGATGATGCTCACAAACATGACTGACATACACGTTGGCGAGACTGACTACAGCACAGCAACCTTGAAGCTCACCTGCCTGTGATAGCATGCCTAACAAAGTGGTGGAGCGTGCAGTGTAGTCTTCATAGCTTTATGGTGTCTACTAGACTCCATTCTGTCACCTCCTCCGGTGGCCACAAGGCAATAATGATTATACATCCTAGAAGTTAACTCTTCAAAATCAATTCAACTAATTAGAGAACTATCAGCTCGTTACTCAAACTAAATCTTGCTAGTAAATAATGCGTGGCACCTAATGTGCCAGCACAATCCGATTTGAGCGCGCGTCTACCAAAGACTTTAAACGTGTCTCTCCTGTCACCGTCCTCTCAGACACTTCTGTCAATTAACCACCTGAACTGTTCACAGCCTCATTTTTTCGACGTCCCCTCCCCCTCTTCCATAGATCTACTCACATTCAGCACCTACAACAAAAGAGTATGGGCCGGGTGAAGCGAATAGAAGTGGCTGCAAAGCCAAGGAGTTGACTTTGTGATTCCTCTACAACTATCAAAATATAATATGGGTTGTCTACTCTCTGCCGCCTTTACAAGATTCCTGGCACTTTATCATATCTCAGATGATGAAAACTCATTCTCGCTATATGATGAACAACAACTCAGGCTCAATGTATGCTTATCAACAAGTCGTCTAGTTTAACTCCTGCTCGCAGAAGTGC
>NW_019942712.1:0-1055 GCF_002910315.2 Salvelinus sp. IW2-2015 | reverse complement strand
CATCATAAACAAATTCAAGTAGGTATGCCTTGTTTCATAGTAGTTTGACTGAGACAGCGGTAGAGGTAGAGTGAGGTAATCAGGCACACATTGTGTCTGGATATCTTACAAGTGTAGATGGATCTGGACAGTGAAACCATTTTAAACCATAATTAGAGAGTGTGGATGAGATTAAAAAAATGATTGTTGTCTATCAACAATGACAAGCCACCGAGGTCTGACAACTTGGACGGAAAATTACTGAAGATAATAGCGAACGATATTGTCATATATTCAATTTAAGCCTACTAGAGAGCGTGTGCCCTCAGGCCTGGAGGGAAGCAAAAGTCATTCCGCTACCTAAGAATAGTAAAGCCCCCTTTACTGGCTCAAATAGCCGACCAATCAGCCTGTTACCAAACCTTGGTAGAGTTTTGGAAAAAATGGTGTTTGACCAGATACAATGCTATTTCACAGTAAACAAATTGACAACAGACTTCCAGCACGCTTATAGAGAAGGACATTCAACAAGCACAGCACTTACACAAATGAATGATTGGCTGAGAGAAATTGATGATAAAAAGATTGTGGGGGCTGTTTTGTTAGGCTTCAGTGCAGCTTTTGACGTTATCGATCATAGTCTGCTGATGGAAACGTATGTGTTATGGCATTACATCCCCTGCTATATTGTGGATAAAGAGTTACCTGTCCAACAGAACACAGAGGGTGTTCTTTAATGGAAGCCTCTCCAACATAATCCAGGTAGAATCAGGAATTCCCCAGGGCAGCTGTCTAGTCCCCTTACTTGTTTCCAATCTTTACTAAGGACATGCCACTGGCTTTGAGTAAAGCCCGCCTGTCTATGTATGCGGATGACTCAACACTATACACGTCAGCTACTACAGCACAGCAACTGAAATGACTGCAACACCTAACAAAGAGCTGCAGTTAGTTTCAGAGGGGGTGGCAAGGACTAAGTTAGTCCTAAATATTTCAAATCATTCACTAAACCTCAACTAAATCTTGTAGTAAATAATGTGGAAATTGAGCAAGTTGAGGTGACTAAACTGCTTGTA
>NW_019942711.1:347145-374656 GCF_002910315.2 Salvelinus sp. IW2-2015 | reverse complement strand
TTGGATGCTGTTCCTGTTATTCTTGGACACTGTTTTTTAAGGCTGCCATTGGATGCTGTTCCTGTTATTCTTGGACACTGTTTTTTAAGGCTGCCACACAATCTGCAAAATTGTTTTAGTTGGAGATTTGTGCTGTGAAAAGTGTTCTCTTGATGTGTTCTTGTGCAGTAGCTTTGACATAAACTGGTGTCATTATGACTTTGTAGACCAGAAAGCTTGTGGCAATATGATATGAAGATTAGATATTTCATTCTACATATGGAAAGAAAGTACCCATACACACTTCATCCCAGCTTGAACAAAAACTAGGCCTACGTCCCGTCAATAAATAATCAGATCTGTGCAGAAACAGAGTGCTCCTTTTTCTTTATTTAAGACAAAAACACTCCCATAGTTAGTTAGTTAAAAACACCAAAGGTCAGTCGTCTGAGTCCATATAATTAAACACAATAAATCAACATAGTCCGGAAATATAAAACAGCTGTGTGATTTGTGTATTTACAATCATACAATTTCATAAATAAATATATCATATCTTCCATGCTTCTGTCAGGAATTACAGAACGTTTGTGTTATTCAACAGGCTGTCATCCTGCTAATGTAATGGCCATTGGTAGTGCCCTTATTATCTAAAAGGTTAAAGAAATGTAATTCTGGAAATATTTCATTCTCAAATTAGTGCTAAAAATCTGATGGAATTATAAAGAATAATAGATCTATGTGAAAGGTGACTATTTTGAAACTACTAAAGCATCTCAATATTGATTAATTCTGGAAAACCAAAGGCAGCAAACACAATTAACACAGTTAACTTGTAACCTGTATTTTGTGTATGTATGACACATTTACAACACAAAAAGGCTTGTCAGACCAAAACTTCAGGCATACGTGAAGTACCAATCACAGTGTAATGATTCTAAAATAAATATAAGCATTTATTTATGTACATCAAATGTTTAACGGTGTACAAATTCTACACTGGGGGAAATCATGGCCAAATTTTTTAATGAATATTTACAAATACATTATGAACATAATATTTACATATTCATGATCTGCACTGTTGATGTTAGTTAACACAAATTTCTGGATTTATGCCATACGGCTATTGAATTAAACAATATGTTTAGCCCCAACCCCACATTAAAAAAAGAAACATAAACAAACACTTTCACTGACTCAACAATAATGTCTTTGTTAGGCTTAGGCCATATGTAATTACCCAAACTCTCGGTCTGTCTAATACCTGTAACACTGTGACATCCTCAAGGTCAAACACATTTAATTGTAAACAGTTAGACACATTKATTTCACTCTGATCTCAGAGAAAGAGGTGTCAAACATTGTYGCCTAAAGCCACCTCAGCACTATCATTAGTATTTGAATAAATCATCTGGTTAAAAGGTTAGCAGCATGATATATAATGCACTTGGATGGCTTCTACTCCAGTACCTAGAACTGTCAAAATCAGTTTTTACTTAGTCAAATAAATATCTCTCTCCAGTAAACAACTCTGTGAAAACCATTGAAAGGCAACTTATGTTTCTGAACCTGAATGAAGACATGATATGCTACACTCTTAGAAAAAAGGGTTTTAAAATGGTTCAGCTGTCCCCATAGTAGAACCATTTTTGGTTCCAGGTAGAACCCTTTTGGATTCCATGTATAACCCTCTGTGGAAAGGGTTCTATCTGGAACCAAAAAGGGTTCTTCAAAGGGTTCTGCTATGGGGACAGCCCAATAACCATTTTTTCTAAGAGTGTAGTCATGGCTCTTATGGTCATATGGTCCCGTAAACCAATTTTTTAAGGCTTTCTGTCATAGAAGAATTACACAATTATATACTGCTCTCACACAGTTGGGCTGAAAGAACAGGAAGCATGAGAAGGAGTGGATGACAGAAAGTTAGACAAGGGAGAAAATGAGAAAGCTACATCTCAGACAGACTGTCCTAAATCTACTGTCTTGGCTTGCAATTAAACACCATATTAGGGAAATTGACAGCAATAGTGTTACCAAGGCACATAGACATACAGTATAAGTGTCAGTGTGTTTAACTGTCCATTTGGATAGTGCTCCACTAGTGAGGCAATGTGGACGATTGGTATAAAAAYCTATGATTTGACTTTGTCCCTGTCTGATGATGTTATAGAGGTAAAATTGGCTCATGTATAGAATTCAAGACGACATTCACTATCAAAGGGTTTCATTTCAACAAGTGGCTCAGGTGTTAGTTTAAGTCKGATTTTGATATTAAAACAATTCAGGAACAAAGAAATTAGTCTAGACATAGTAAAAGATATGATCCGCTCATTATTTCTCAACATTTTGTCAGTCTCGGACATAAGTAAAATAAATACCTACGTTATTTACAATACCTAATTTCTGAATTCTACGTAACAAGAAAGAGAGATTTTTCTCAATTCTAAGTGGTGTTAAATAAAGTTGCAGTCACCTCATATATCAAGGGCACTTCTTCACAAACACAAAACACTCAAATATTACAATTACATTACTGTTCTTTCATAATGMGGTTCAACTTCTYAARAGTCTTSRATTTGTAAGACATTTCACAGTTCAGACAAATKGTCTCTGAGAAAAATACTATGGTGTAGAATGGGCCAATAAAACTCAAGCTTGGTGGAGATGAGTTGATGGTCTCTTATGGCTCTGGATTGTGCACAAACGGGCAAGAAAGACACATGAATGAGAAATCTTCCTCCTTTTCCTGCTTTTCTTTCCAGAGCTTCCATTTGTCTTTGAGCACACAGTGGTTTGGTCAGCGGTATGACACTTTCTCTGCCTTCTTATGTCTTTGAGGTTGTGAGGTAAAAAAATAAGATTGTCCAGGTAGCTTATATAAAATGTTTCTCTTACTCCTCTGCTTTCTCCTCTTAAAGCGTTTGTGTTGGCAGGGAACGGCAGCACTACGGTCAAGCCTCATCATCAAGACTCACAATCTGTCTCTGAGGGGAAGGAAACAAAGAGTAATACATTAGGTCACTGAACTACAGCTACTGTACAACATACCATAGGCTACATATGCTAATACAAAAACACTAGCATACTCCAAGTGACATTGAGATTGACTGTGTATGACAGATTGYCCTCTTACCGGTGGGTAGGAGTAGCCGTCTGGACTGTGGCTCCTGCATATGTGCACCTGGTCTTCAGTGGTCTTCTGGTAGACTGGGTTTTCAAAGTGAATGGTGTTAGTGTTCTTCAGCCTGTAGTTCCTCCACACCAGCATGGCACCAAAGGCCACCAGACACACAATGGCTGAGAGACACAGAGACATACAGGTCAGAGGGGATTTGTTGATACTAAAGTGGGGTTTTAACATCATTGGTGTGTAATAATCATGCTAACTGTGTGTCTAAGTCAGTGATGTTAAAGCAACTTACCTATAGGCAGCGCGATGTATAAAGCTGCAGGGGTTGAAGGGGCTGTGGGTATAGCAGCAAATTCATGGCGGATGTCTGAAGGGAAAAACAAGACAGATTTAGACCAATGATACACCATGTCAAAGTGTGATGTCCCAGGAAAGTCTCATCTTTAAAAATATTCATTGCTGATAACTCCTGCATTTAATGAGWGCACACATTTAAGTCATGCTTACCCTGAGTGGTGACTTGAGGCATTGTGGTAGTCTGGGCCTGGGGGATCCTGGGTCTATCTGGCTGYGSYMMMRGMGYSWRYSYRMMSYRAGMSRMGGMAGMSSSYGGKYMKYCWGMSGTAYCMYTGYTYGSGYRSWTYGMGGRSMRYSMGGRMGSYSGMGCWGGYGYMGRYYSMMYMGMMMGSGCGGGTGCCGGTGGGGGGTTGGYGGCGGGAACAATGGGCTTGACTGGAGRTGCAGGTGTTGGTGCAGCTYYTCAATATACAGATYACACTTAGGTTAGATATTATACAGGAAGCAAMGGATCATATATTTCCRCTGTGTTATGCTACATAGAGAGGCTGAGGGTGCTAGCTAGATATATACCTGGTACACATTTRCTCATGTCTTTGGCCAGCAGCATGTTGTCAGGGCATGCACAGGTGTACTTGGGGGAATGTATGCCCACCTGGGGGGCTGCRAGACACATGAACTCACAGCCTCCGTTGGCCACCTTGCACCAGTCCCTGCCTGGAGTGGGGCAGAGGGGAGGAGYGGATTAAGTCTGGGTACTGGTTTGTCTCAATAGAAAGCACATTGCTATTGCTATGCTACTGCAGCATTGRAACTTAATTGTAATAGTCTGAGGCTCCAGACAAAAAAATAGCACTTTGAATAAAATGCATCCCTGAGGTGCAACCGTCATGCAAAAACCCATTGGTGCCTAACTCCATGGCTACTCTTGCATAAACAAACTACTGATCTAACTAACTATGGGAAGATTAAAAAMCTGAGAGACCTGATACATACCAGTTGGCTGTTTGAGGTTGTGGTACAACACAATGTCCTCTGGGGATACCAGGTGCTCTGCCACAGGCTTGATGTCCCTGCCTGTCACACGGTTGGCACTCAGAATGGCATTGTTGCTGACATCTGTCCAAAACACTCTTTCCTACACACAGAATACACAGTACTCCATTTAAACATTTCTAATCMCTGCATAAACATATMAAATATATATGYTTATTTTCAMACTTATTTTCATAGTGSCTCATTTAAAAGTTAAAGTTGTAATTTTGGCACTCACCTCAAACACAGTGATGCCTAGGGGATGGGCTAGCCTGTGTTCATCTATAATGAGTGTTCTTCGGCCACCACCCTGGACGTRGATACTGGAGAGGGTGTGCAGCTTGGAGTCCACCCAGTACAGCCGCTGGTTCAGCAGGTCTGACCAGGGGATAGGACAAGAGAAACTAGTCAGACCAGAGTGACCATGCAGAAACACACACACAATTATGCATGCGCACCCTCACACACAAAGGTAGGAAGTTATGAAAGTGCTCACCAAGGGTGATTCCATTGGGCCACACAATGTRGTCTGTGACCAGAGCAGCACGGTCRCCTCCGTTCAGACCTCCCTTCTCAATCTTGGCTGGAGTTCCCCAGTCAGTCCAGTACATGAAYCTASGAGGGCAGGAGAACACATTTATTGAAGCATGTCATCATTCAACAGATATCCTGTGTAGGCTCAAWGTTTCAGTCATTATGCTCATTRKTGAAGCCAGTGTGGGACCTACTTGCTGTGGGGGTCGACCACAATAGCGCGGGGCTTGGCCAGGTCATTCTGGAAGAGAGTCTTGCGGCGGCTCCCGTTGGCGGTTGACACGGAGATGCTGCTGCGGATACTGTCGGTCCAGTAGATGTTGCCGTGGACCCAGTCAAAGGCGATGCCCTCCGGAGCTTCGATGTCGCTGTCAATCACAACTTTGTGTTGCGCTGTGTCTGCAGCCAAGTCTATTGAGGTGCTGGATTGTAGGAGAAGGGTGAACAATAGAGAGAAAATATATTTATTATACCATCATCATCATCATTCTAATCATCATCCTCATCAAAATATCACTGGGAGCAATAGGCCTACAACAGGGCTCTATGGATAAAGATAACATGGAAGCTTTGCTCACCTGTAGATCTTCTTCTGGGAGAGGTCAGACCAGTAAATCTCCTTGGCAACCATGTTCATGTCCAGAGCCACTGCATTCTTCAGGCGGGGGATGACACGCGTGTACTCACTCTTGTCCAATGTCATCTTCCTCACCTCATGGCGATTGGTGAAGAACAGATAGGCTACAGTGCCTGTGTGATCAGACGAGAGAGTATCGTTCCAATAACTGCAATGCATGACCCATGACAWTWTAAAAATAAACTTGATCAAAACATGAGCAAAGTAAGCATTCAGTCTTTCTTKGGTCCAATACTTACCGATGGCCTTGCAGGCTTTWGTGGCTGGGTCGACCTGGTAGCCCTCCTCACACTCGCACTTGTAGCTGCCCATATGATTGACACAGATCTGGCTGCAGATGTCTGGGTTGGCACACTCATCGATATCTGTYGGAAGAGGTACAGGACAGATATGACGTCTGTGTAACTGGCACAGTGTTGGAGAAGGTAAARGGTGGCYTAGYGTCAGACYAAGGGGGTGTGACAGTAACAGCACTGYGTCAMCATGGCTCCACAGGGAAGTGGTCCAGTCAGGACAGAMACCTTCTCACCCCACTATCACCAGCTTTACACTGCCATACAGGATTGAACTAAGGCAAAGGTATCAATGGGCACATCGCCTGGCACTAGGCCTAAAGGATGTACAGTCTGAAGTCCACATTGGCAAGGACATCAGATCCAATAGGGCTGCTGATTGAGCCAACTTTTTGGGCTCTGTGGACACAAATGCAGCTATAGTGGTAAGGAGTTTAACCTTCACAGTGTTTCTTGTCCGTCAGGTAGTAGCRGGTGGGGCATTGGCACMCATAGCCGATCTTCAGGTCATTGCAGATGTGTGAGCAGCCGCCATTGTTGTACAGGCACTCGTTGGAATCTGCAGGGAGGGTTAGAGGAGAGAAAAGTGACAGTTCAACACACCAGTCCACAACTCCTRCTTTCTTTCAGCAACCACAGCTAGATAGCATTCCCARGGWTTCCATCCAACTCATTTTACGTGAGAAGCTAACCATAGYCAAAACWATWTRCCCCCTAAGTACATGTTCCATCTTCATACTCACCACACTCTCTGAGAGGCTCATCTGACCAGTCCCTGCAGTCACGCTGCTTGTCACACACCTTCTCCATGCTGATGCACTCCCCACTACGGCACTTAAACCTGGTGGGACCCTTGCAATGGCTCACTGTGGAGGAGAGGAGAGTGTGACTATAACACAAAGGTAGTATTACCATTCCAGTAGGTCACAGGGGTAGTAGCTTTATGTGGGGCAAGAGCCTACCATTGACACAGCCTATTTCATCACTCAAGTCTCTGCAGTCGTACTGGCGGTTACATTGGCGYCCGCCGTGGATACAGGTGCCATCACCGCATTGGAACTCATCGGGGCGGCAGGTGAGGCGGCCTATGGAGAGAATGAGAGATTGAGAGGTCAGTTAAAAATCCATATGCAACTTAAATATTAAAGACAGAAAATATTAAAGCGAATATAGCTAACAGAAGTAATAAAAGGGTAATATGAGAGAGGGAATGTACTCACTACAGTTGGTCTCGTCAGAGCGATCCAGGCAGTCGAACCCTCCATCACATTCCCAGCTGCTGTGGATACACTCCCCGCTGCCACATTGGAACTCCCGAAGGGAGCAGGYCTTGGGGGCACRCTCAGSGGCTCGCGTCCCACAGRTCTGGGGCCACTCYTCGGAGCCATCCGAGCAGTCAYRGTCTCCGTCGCAGGCCCARAGGCGCGGCACACACACAGAGTTGTTGCACTGGAAGGAGGTGGAGCTACAGGTGGTGGGTGGGCAGGAAGCCTCGTCGCTCCCGTCATCACAGTCCAACTCCTCATCACACACAAAYGAGGCRGACACACACTGGCCGTTACTGCAGCGGAATTTGTTATCTGTGCAGRGCTTGGGCGCTGTGGGAGGAACAGAGARGTGTGTGTTAGAGSGGAGCCTCATTTGTCAGGCTTATATCAGTTYGGAAAGAATGGGACTGAYAGGGAAAAGAGAGAGTAGATGAAAGAAGGGGAAATGTTGGGAGGTAAGTTGGSGAGAAGGGTACAATAGAGAGTGGAGAAGACAGGACCACTCACCACAGCTCTCCTCATCAGCTCCATTCTCACAGTCTGCTTTGCCATCACAGAGCCAGGTACTGGGAACACACTGGTTCAGACGTCCACCACAGCTAAACTCTGTGGTTCTGCATGTTCTGGCCGCTACAGGTGCAACCGAAAAGAGAGAACAACCATCAGTGACTGAAACTGAAAAAGATGTTGAACTAGAAGTGTGGTTCAATCCTCTATTGTATTCCTATTAGCTACGGCGGTATGTGTTACTCACAGCAGGTTCCGGGGAGCTCGTCAGTTCCATCTCCACAATCATCTGTTTCGTCACACACCCATCTCAGCGTAATGCACTTCCCGTTCCCACACAAGAACTGCCTAATCCCGCATACTGTCTCTGCGTCTATAAGGGGAAAACACACGTACCCACACGGTCAGTCCATGACTATTCATTCTGGTGAACAACAAAATCTCAAAATCAAAATGGGCTTTAAGGAGCATTTAACTGACTAACATTTACAACCCCGGATACATTGTATAGTGGGACAATACATTTCTTATGAATGAAACCAATTGCTGTTCTATTTATTTCTGGGAAGCACACAAACCAGACGCTTTCCTGAGAGGACACTGTATATAGCTGCACATTGATCTGGTACTGGTACTCCTGGCAAAGTACACAAATCAGACGCTTTCCCGAGAGGACACTGTATATAGCTGCACATTGATCTGGTACTGGTACTCCTGGCAAAGTACACAAATCAGACGCTTTCCCGAGAGGGGTTGCGTGGCAAGCCAAGCCCATGCCAATGCAAAGCCTTAGCAGGATAGGACAACCAGTGGTATTTCTCTGCTTTATCATCTACATACTGTCAGGTCAGTCAAGAACACTACACATTATTTGAACACCTGTATCCTGACATCATAATAAACCACAGGAAAAGGAAACATTGTCTGTTTTCTGTAACTCTGTAGATGTTATCTGAGGCAAATACTTGAGCAGACCATAAATCAGAATGTATAGAGTTAAAACAAAAGTGCCAGAGCAGGTTGCATCTGGTGGGTCTCATTTCCCAGCTTGCAGTCATATGTGACAGTGYGTGGGGGAGGGGATGGCTGTTCAGTGGGCTATGGCTGGGATGCTAGTAACACATCAACAAAGAGGCAGGGGGATGGGTGGGAGAGGCCCATTATGACCCTCTCAACATACATACTGTACGTATACATGTATACATACACATGCAAATTCCAACCTGCCTATAGAGGAGGAAGGTGGAGAATCTACAACTCAAACACACTGACACATGCACACACACACATGCACTCACACACACACACACACACACACACACACACACACTAATTTTACACCTGCCATTGGTAGTGGAGAACGTAGATTTTTGTCAGTAATTGGGTGGTGGTGACTGAAGACAAATGAAAAGAGATCGTAGACATACAGTGCTGGCTGATGTTATGTTCTCCTTAACATCTTCATTATCCTCCATGCAGCTCTGAATGCTCTTCATCCATCAAACAGACATTCTAGACCTCCTACAGCTCTCCACCCAACCCCCTATCTAAATCACCCTAGTTAGTGAACTGGAAGAACCAATTAAGACACTGTACTGTACARCAGTGCCCCTGGCCGCAGAGATGACTCACAGCAGTGTCCAGATGCCACTGGGAATTCCTTATCCTGCACTTAGGCCTCAAAACACTGGATGGACACCTGTTTCTGATAGGAGCCAGAGGGCTTGAACAGAGGGAGGAGCTTGAATCACACCACTGGTAGCTGATTGGGTCAAGCGCAAGGTTTGCATGATAATAACAGTAGAGACAATAGTGGGCCAGATACTCTTTTCACTGACCACTGGGGATGGATTTTCAAAACAGGACAGTTCCTGGGTGAGGTGAATCTTTAGTTTCTGACCAACGGTTTCAGGTGCAGGAACAATAAAACCTACTGAATTGCACTACCATGTTATTTCAAGAATGTAAATAAGGGAATTTGGAAAGATTTAACAATTTATGCTCATTTAAGAGAAGGCTCATAGTTTGGCCTACATTTTCTTTACTGAGATATTTTGGTCATAAACTGTGACAGAGCAGTTCTGTTGCTTTTCTTTCCATTCTATTCAACAGATGTCAACAGCAGATCTGGGAAAGAGGATGGAAATTAAATGGGGAAATCTAGTACAGATATGACTCTGTGAACAAACACTATGAACATGAGAAGTCAATGTCCTCAGTCACCATGTCTCCACAGCTAAACAGGTTACTGCCATTCCAGTTCTGGACCCAGCTGTCCACATATAAGAGTATACTATGGGCGGCTGTATTGGTGGGACCCTCTTCCATGTGCARTCCCTTTCTTTAAAGGTTTTATCATRAGTGACTTTAATCTTATCTTACCTGGTTGTCTTATCTATAYAGTTCKCTCGTGAGTGAACAAGACWAGCCACAAAATAAYAGCAGAACAACACGTGAATGAATACCCACACAACTGAGAGAGAACATAAAAGAATACCCAGATGTGATCACATTTCACACTGCCATCCCTTGGAAAACAGTTGGGTTCTAGTAACTCACACAATGAACACAATATGACCCTCTAGGGCCAGGTGAGTATATTGACTTAATACCTGCAAACTCTAATTAAAGGCTATCAAAGTCTCTCTCTCTCTTTATCATYTCCACCTGTCCTCATTCRCAGAGAGAAATGATGGTCAGATGCAGGCGAATACCCTGCCTTCAATAACATTTGGTTAGGCTTAAAGTTCAGTCCATCAAAGGCTCGGAATGACAAGGTTTACTGATTAACCTTGGGGAGAAATGTAACGTGGCATACTTGTTTGTCTGTCCTCTGATGTGTGGTGTGTTTAATTGATCTTCCGTCCCCTATCAGGACAAGCTGGAGGAGAGTAAACAGCTCTGCCCACTGTTTGATGAGCTGTTGAAGCTGGCTAATAAAAGTAAAAATCTCTTAATATGACACTTAGAAGGCATGGACATGGTTCACAGATAGCATGATAAAGGGATTTGCACAGGCTTACAGTTAATCAGTACCACTTTCTAAATAGGTGATGGAACAGCTCTTTTTTGAGATGGYGCATGTCATTCTGCAACTACTTTTATTTATCGCTCAGCATTCTCCATTTAGGCCCTCAGAAAATGTCAAGGCAAAAACGGTATTCTTTCTGATTATTTGCAAAGAGTTTGAATCAAGTTCCCAGTGTGAGTCTCCCATTCGATGTCACCATTCGATGTCACATTCTCGATATATCTGCACGTTACAGATTGCGCAATATGAGGGATGTCCGCTCCTCCTGATAAGACAATGGACAATGTGAGAATGAYCACAGACTGTTTCAGACTGCTGATGCTCTCACAACAACACAACTCTGTTGTGTCAATGGATAGGAGTGTGAGAGCCAGTTCCAACACGTTCCTGGCACTTTTTCCCAAACATTTCCATACTGGTCCCAACACTAACACTGGAAGTTATTGCATACAGGGCTGATGGTGTTGAACCAATACATTGGAATGTTGCCTCAAGAGGAATACTTAAAAGTCATGCTTTGTGGAGGTGGGCAAGAGGGATTCCTTTCATTCTCAGGGTGGCCCACCACAATGACATCATAGGGCCATCAATACATCATGAAAGAGTCAAAAACATGAGTGAACACCAGAGAGTCTAGATTGCAATGTGACTGGTTATTGCATCAATTGAGAACACATTTAGTCTATTGCAGCCTTGCTATGTAGCCTAATTATACAATAACTCACTTGTAATCTGCTGTACCTGAATTTGGAAGATTTTTGCACTTTAAAGCTAGAATGAGCAGTTGAAACAAAAAAGCATCACCCCGCCTCTGTTTTGGTAAAAAGCTGAGGGATGGGCCTGAAGAAATGTAACCTCTCTCAAATTCATAGACACAGCCAGACTATGGATGCAAGGACTGACCATCCATGATATCAACATTATAATTTGAACCATGTTTTGAGACTATGCAGGGTTTGTTTACATTTAGCCTATATTGTTTACTAACATTGGAGGGAAAAAAGCTTATATTTTGGGTTCTGATGGTGTACAACAGCTGGACTAAGCTCATTAGGTATGTATAAGTGGCATAGCGGTCTAAGGCACTGCATCTGGGTGCTAGAGGCATCACTACAGTCCCTGGTTCGATTCCAGGCTGCATCACAGCTGGCCGTGATTAGGAGTCCCATAATTGGCCGAGCATCTTCCGGGTTTGGCCAGGATAGGCCGTCATTGTAAATAAGAATCTGTTCTTAACTTACTTGTCTAGTTAAATAAAAAATATAATCAATGGGTGTATATATAATTAGGTAGATACCCATAAACTTCTAGTCATTGTGCTAATGCTAGTTAGCATTGGCTCGCTAAACTACCTCAAACTTTCTTCATACTGGCCAATGGTATCCACGAGTTCATCTGACTCTGACGTTTTACTTGCCAGTAAATAGCCTCATTGGCAAAATCCCGTAGTATCCCTTTAATTTATAAATCCTAAAATGGATGTAGCAATGAAGCTTTAAAATAACAATAGCCTACTAACAAAATAATTGTCTTACACAAAAAAGTATTGCACAATAGCGCAAAAATGTAAACTCCTGCTCTTCTCAGCATGCACTATAATGCAAACATAATTTAGCCTCGACCCGGCTCCTATTCCACAACAAGCTTTCGGAAAGGTCTTGTTGCACATTCTCAAATCTGATTGGCCACGGAATCTCATGGCCAACAACAAATCAGAGGCAGTGAACGTAGTTCATTCAAACAAATGCCGGTAAAAATAGATCATGTAAATGTATCTAAAGGTAAATGCGAGTACAATGACAAAATAAATACTCGCCTACGCATTGTGTTCTGATAATAATAAGAAACCATTTGTGTTGCACACTATCGCAGCTTCTTCAAGATGCAGCACAAATTTGACCTACATTCTACAAATAACTAGCCCCCTCCCCCGTCGTGATGCGTCAGGCGATGTCCAAGAGTGGGCTATTTAAACATTTCAAATCGATTGATAACTGCCATTTACGATAGACATAATATTTAACAAGAAGGTAGGCTATGTTTAAAAATATACTTACTTTGCCACTATGCATTAATGGAACAAATAACAAATAAGCCAAATGAATTGGGGAATTATTCCCGAAGTTTACGATACACTAGAGTAGACCTATGTTACAATAAAGATACTTACTTGTTTGGACAACACAGCAAGCCAGGAATACCAACAGCACGCACAGCAGCCGCCCCATAGTCTGCAGCCAAATTGTTAAAATTATTTACACTTTACTCTGACTGTCAATAAGGTACAATGATACAGCTATAACAATGTATATTATATGATTATTCCTTTACCAAGTTAAAACGATTGTTTTATTTTAAAGTCACTGCTTCCAAGCTATTCAGTTCCTCTGCTCTTATGTTCTGGATTCAGATGCGCTTGGGACGAGAGGTTAGACAAGGATGCTCCTGACAGTGTAATCATGTTTGGCAACATCAGAGCAATTTCAATGTGGTCCAGGAGTGGGTTGGAACGGGAGGAGCCCAAGAAGCATAGGGCGGGGTTTGGAGTGGTGTGATCTCTGGAATACAGAGCCTCTTTATCGAAAGGCGTGTCTTCAGACGCTCTATTTTACTACTGTTTAACCCTTTGTGTGTGTATGTGTGTCTTGAGTTCATTCTTAAAGCTCAGGCACGAACACACACACACACACACACACAACACACACACACCACACACACACACACACACACACACACACACACACACACACACACACCACACCCACACCACACCCACACCACACCCACACACACACACACACATTAGAGGGGGGCCTAGACATACCAAATATTTGTCTATAAGCTCATTCTGACAGGCGCTTCTAAGTATTCAAAAGCAGGATCTCCCTGGTCAAAACAATAGATAAAGATTGTTTGAAGTTTTGGTCAAAACATATTTGCTTGCTTTTCCGTGGAGTTGGTAAAACTGGTAACTATAAAGGTGATTCTTATTAGTGATAGTTTTACTGAGATATGTAGAACCTATCTTGTGACATTTTGATAAAATTGTACATTTTCATGACTCAGCTCAATCCAGACACAAACAGAAAATGACATAGGCTGTTGGGGTTCCTCGAGGTTGTCCCTATGAAATACAACAGAACTGAGTGGGGGGAGAGAAGAAAAATAAATAGGATGTTAGTGAACCAAACAATAAGCACAGAACATGTGATCAGGTCTATCCTGATGGCCTTGAGGACTAATTCTCATCTAGTTTGTACTTGCTCTATCTATTTTTAATATTGATCTATCCAATGTCCATCAGTGTGCAATGACGCASCATCTCTTATACAAAACACAAAAATGCCATAGCCAAACGACTGTGCTTTTCCCTCATGGTCAGAGCAGCAACGCGTGACAACACAAATAATAGCAAAACAAGTAGTCAAACTGCTCTAGTTCTCATGGGTCTGCTGACCCAACCAGTATTAGTATGTCATCCTCTGTCAACCAGTAACTGACTGCAGCTCCCTATCTTATTTCGGATCTAATAGAACAAGCTAAAAACTGTAATCTAATAGTGGCTTCACATCAGAGTTGAGGATCTAGCTACACACAGTAGCTGGAAATAAGATGGCAGGAGAAGCCAAGGCTTTGATGATGACAGCWAATTATATAGCTATTACCCTCTCCTTCTGAAGCAATGGTGTTTTATTTAGTAACAGGGAGTGGTAACACAGATGTAATCAAGATTATGTCAGACAGATTTGGATCATACTACACCACATCAAGATGAAAGATTAACAGTTCAATTTCATGTTACAATACCTTACAAAAGAATCATTGCTAATTGGTTTTTACTCCAGGATTGAGATGTATTTCCTTCACATGGATTCTGAGAAAGCTAACATAATATTTGAGACCATTAATAGGAGTTGACAGTCACAGTCCTCTGGTGAGAGTGGGTCCTCTCAGTGACCGGCCCTTGAATAGCCCGCCATGGGGCATGAAAGCTTCTGAAACTGTGCAAAGGAGAACCACAGAAGTGCCTAATGAGACTGTCACTAATTATGCTGCCCTCACTGTTCCTGCTATTGGAATGCTGATTGAGCACATATGTCTCATTGCAGGGAAAAGCATTCTTCAGATATCATCTATTCAGCTTCCTATAAACACAGTCCTTAAAGAGCAGGAACAAAGCCGTTAATTCAGAGTGGAGGTAAGGTGAGCATACTGTATCACCCCATCCTATTTTCACCTGAAACCAGAAAGTGCACCATCCCCACTGCCAACTAACCCATCTCTCCGCCCCCTACAGCATCTCACCATTTGCAATCCCTCCCACTGCAGCCTATGTAAACAATGAGGACAACAGTGGTGTAAAGTACTAAAGAAGAAATACTTTAAAGAACTACTTAAATCATTTTTGGGGGTATCTGTACATTACTATTTATGTTTTTGACAACTTTTACTTCACTACATTCCTGAAGAAAAGAATGTACTTTTTACTCCATACATTTTCCTGTACACACAAAATGTATTTGTTACATTTTGAATGCTTAGCAGGACAGGAAAATGGTCAAATTCACACACGTACTGTAGAACATCCTATGATCTGGCGGACATCCCAAACAAAAATCCAAGTTAATGAATAGGACTAAATAAAATCAAACTGTAAATGCACTTTAAATAAAGTTTGATTTGATTTAGTCCTATTCTTTACCTTAGATTTTTGGTTAAGATGGAGACGTGAATCCAACATATCAATTATAAATTTTCAGACAAACTGGAAATAAAGACAGACTAAACCAGTGGCACATGTAACGGATGTGAAATGGCTAGCTAGTTAGCGGGTATGCGCTACTAGCATTTCAATCAGTTACGTCACTTGCTCTGAGACTTAAGTAGGGTTTCCCCTTGCTCTGCAAGGGCCGCGGCCTTTGTGGAGCGATGGGTAACGAWGCTTCGTGGGCGACCGTTGTTGATGTGTGCAGAGGGTCCCTGGTTCGCGCCCGTGTCGGGGCGAGGGGACGGTTTAAAGTTATACTGTTACACACAGATGGAGCTATCCAAGAAAAATATATTTCTCCTTCAAATTTTGATATTTGAGTGTTGATAACATTGCAAATGCTATATAAGCCTAAATAGCATCAATGATGATATATATAATTTTGTATTTAACTAGGCAAGTCAGTTAAGAACAAATTCTTATTTATAATGACGGCCTACACTAGTCAAACCCAGACAACGCTGGGCCAATTGTGTGCCGCCCTATGGGACTCCCAATCACAGCCGGGTTGTGATACAGCCTGGATTCAAACCAGGGTGTCTGTAGTGATGCCTCTAGCACTGAGATGCAGTGCCTTAGACCACTGTGCCACTCAGTAGAATATGAGTGATAAAGTATGGTCACATTTAATTTGCTCTGTTAAACCTACCCTTTGGAATGATTTTGTTAGCAATGCTGAATAAAAACACAACATGTGAAGTGTTGGTCCCATGTTTCATGAGCTGAAATAAAATATCCCAGATATTTTCCATACACACAAAAAGCTTATTTCTCTCAAATTTTGTGCACTAATTTGTTTACATCCCTGTTAGTGATCATTTCTCCTTTACCAAGATAATCCATCCACCTGACAGTTGTAACATATCAAGAAGCTGATTGAACAGCATGATCATTYCACAGGTCCATGTTGTGCTGGGGACAATAAAAGCCACTCTAAAATGTGAAGTTTTGTCACACAACACAATGCCACAGTTCTTCCATGGGCTGCATACTCGCCAGATATGTCACCCATTGAGCARGTTTGGGATGCTCTGGATCAACGTGTATGACAGCATGTTCCAGTTCCCACCAATATCCAGCAACTTAGCATAGCCATTGAAGAGGAGTGGGACAACATTACACAGGCCATAATCAACAGCCTGATCAACTCTATGCGAAGGAGATGCATTAGGCAAATGGTGGTCACACCAGATGCTGACTGGTTTTCTGATCCACGTGCATACTTTTTTAAGGTATCTGTGACCAACAGATGCAGATCTGTATTTCAAGTCATGTGAAGTCCATAGATTAGGGCCAATGTATTTATTTAAATTGACTGATTTACTTATATGAATGGGTTGTGATATGGGTATATGAATTGTCAATGGCAGACAAGTAAAATATTTGAAATTGTTGCATGTTGCATTTTTATTTCTGTTCAGTGTATTTCATTTTTCAGGTGGAAATCCCTCAACAATCATTCCTATGATAGCACATAGGTAGTAGTCAGTGACAAATATTTTTTTTGTTTGGGATGAAGCAGGGCTGGGCTTGGTTAAAACCCTGGATGGGAGACCAAAGGGTAACTGTAGACGGAAGGGGTTCTGCCCAGCCTGTTCTTTTTTCTTCTGATAGTGGATATAACTTTGAAGATCTGACATTGTTTTAAAGGTATTCTACATATTTTATACACATTTTATCTATGTTGGAATTTGGTTACCATGATAACATAATCCTGTGGTTGAAATTTCACCCTCAAAACAACAGTTGATGACTTTTTTCAAATCCAATGTATTTTCCATGCAGATTCCACATCACAACACGTTGACAAATTACATTGGAAAAACGTTGATTCAACCAGTTTGTGTCGGCTGGGAATGAGAGTCGTTTCTCCCTCACAAGAGAGGAGACATGAGAGTCAGATCAGGTTCCTCCAATTGCAGTAGAGCCTGTTGGCCCAGTGATCCATCCTGACAGACCTGGGAAGCACATACTGCGTAGACATCGGGTGCCTTGCACTAGATGCATTATAAAGTTAAAATGAGGAAAGCACTAGATTCTTGGCATGTAGCCTACTCTGATGTTTCACATGGAGGCCTTCACCTAGCAAAACATCAGTCTGTAGACTACAGGGCAATCCATCACCAACCAACTGGAAGGACTGCCATTATTTATTTGCCAAGACTTAACTGTCAAACTCCTGAAAACATATGGATCTAATATCTCAATACAAAAGCATGGTTATATTTCTAATGGGAGGGAAGCATATTGCTTTTAGAATTGTTTTACAATGTTCTGGCCTTGGACAATTGGATAAGGCCGAGATAAGCGATACGTTGGGTGGATACTGAATAATATATAGAAAAATGACTACATTGTCCTCAAATGAGAGATTGTGTCCGACACTCAAGGTCACTTCTGTTGGAACCTTGCTATCCAGCTTTCTCTCATATGTCACGAGTCTTGGAGATATGACAATGTGAGACAACTTGTGCAGATACATGTTGAAACATAACCACTGGTTGCAGCCCGTCCGCCTTGCCCTCCACTCAACCCCTCAAGACAGCTCACATCCATGACAGACCCCTTATTCATAACAGACCATGGCCTCTTCCTGCCTGCCTACAGTGCAGCGAGAGGAACTTTTCCATTGGATACTTGGTTCTTCCACCCCTGTGGGGCGCCAGCTGTAAATCCTGTACACTGATCTGTTCTCCTGGTTTCAACACTCACATTCTTGTCCATCATCCATTATCTCTTCAGATTTCACCTCAACTTCACCACTTCTGACCATCATCCCTCCTAGCAAATAAGCTTTCTTATTGGAATGTATTTTTTAATCGATGACAAAGTAAAAAAAACTACAAAATAAACTGCCCATGTTAACATAGAATAAGAAGGCTAGACAGAGGTTGGTCCCAGCGCAGTCAGAATCTCTGCCATCATGGTTAATGCGGTGACGGTAGCTCTTTAGTCACTTAAAATTAGTCGACAAACCATTTGAGGAGAGAACGGACTCCACTGCAGATSCATTCAAAAACATTCTACTGAAAAACGACTTTCCACACACAAAAAAATGTATTTGTCCAGGTGTTATGACATGAGCCCATGGCTGGAACAAAGCAGTGTGAGGGGGAGCGGGTAAACACAGCAGGGTCAGTGAGTGACCTGAGGAAGAAGAAACTGGTGTATATCTGAGATCAGAGGCATGGAAGCCCTGGCAGGATCTCACACACGCCCAGAGTAACACTGTTTGAAATACAACTGTGTGAGTGCTACAAGCCTTTAAAAAGCACTGTGGCCTAAAATACATAATTCATATAATTCAGTTTATCATAGCAAACTAGCATTCATTTAGTAGTCAGCATGTTTACAGTTCAGACTCAAGGAGAAAATCTTAAACCTAAACATCAACAAAACAGCTCTTTAAACCATGGCTTTTCATCCAGAGGCATTCAGTAGTTATCTGGTCAAGGTGAGAGGGCCATCTAGTGTACATACAAGATAACTACAATTAGTCAAAGATGGCTTAACAGTTCATTCCATTCAACACATTTAGGATACAGCAATCAATCATGTGTAGTGCATAAAGTGAATTAAGACAACAGCATTGAGGAAAGTTTAATTACGAGACGCCTTTATTGTACTTTTTGGAATCCAGTGACACAGACGTGAGACAGAGTCCCGCCCTTCCCTTCTCACTCGTAGCGGGAGGAAGGCCTAAGGGGGAACGTACCGTTATCTCACTTGWATTCTTAAATTAAACAGAGATATAATAGAACGACACACCCAGGTGCATTTCCACAGACCAAACGACATGCATTCAAGGGACTTAGAAACCACAGCGACTCCGGTCACACAGCTCCATCTCAAAGGAAACAAAACGACAAAACAAACTCACTTAAAAAGTCAGCAAASTCTCCCTATGGTCCACGATCAGTCTGCTAATCAAACCCTGTCCACCTTAAATCACTTCCAGGAGAAAACAACAAGGCAAAAAGACATACAGTCCAGCTATTCATACCAGGATTGCCTGCTTAAATATGTAAGTGTTTTTTTTTGTTATAATTTTTGTTATTTTTAATTGATGGTGTATTTTAATTATGGAATACATTTGTCTCACTAAAAATCAGCTCATCTAGGTAAAACTAGGCCCCTCTCCACTGGCTTGTCACCCTGCTATAGAATCTAGGTAAAATATATAAGTTCCAGTCGAGGGTCTCAGTGGGCCGTTGGTCCTCGCAGAATAGGAGTGGTTCAGTTCAGTTCTCCTCACTGCCGCTGGCCGAACCCACCTGGAACAGAAGGCCGAAGAAAAAACACTTAATCCTTCAACCCAATACAACATAGCTTGTTGATCACCAGCCTAGTCTACTGTAGACGTTTAAGATTTTTTTGTTTTTGTTTTCAGAAATGTTAAGTGTTAAAGTCAATTCAAATAAAATACTGCTGGTTTGAGTTACACAAGTTAATCAGTGTTGCTAGACAGCCTTCAGTGCAAAGAGCTCAGAAGAGGTCAACTTCAGTCAGGACAGTAGACAGCTTCGAATGGAAGCTTAAATTGACAGTTAAGTAGTGTCTCAATGTATTTGTGCATGTGTCTTACCTCCTCCTGTTCCTCCTCGCTGTCGTCGTCGCTCACTACAGGTTTGGCCCGGGAGCCACGGCCCCTCCGGCGCTGGCCCTTCCCTCTGCCCTCCTTCTCCTTCCTCCCCAGCTTAATCTTCACCTTCACTGAACGAGCTGAAAGAGAGGGAGAAAGAAAGAAGAAGCATGGACACAAATCCATGAGTATACAATTCTTCAAAAGTTCAACAAATTATTAAATAGTTTAAAGGGGCAATCCCTGATTGCAACATCTATTTTTGGAATTTTAAATGAATGATTTACACCCATTGATTCTTGAAGAATATAAGTTATAAATGCCTCATGTGCTGAGTTAAATTGTCACATTCCACCAGAATCAAAAATATAAACTTGTTTTACTCCTTTGTAAACAATGTAATTGTAAACAAACACTGTACAGCCTCAAAACATGGTTAAAACTATAATTATGCAATCATGGCTCAGTCTATGAATTTGAGAGTGGTTTCAACAGCCCCATCAGTCAGCTATTTACCAGACACTGGGGGGAGGGTGGGATGCATTGTTGTTAGAATGGCAGATTGCCCTTTTAACAGTGGACTATGACACTAAGTGCATATGTAAATACTGTAACACTCACATTCAGACTCAGAGCCTTCGTCCACCTCCTCCTCTTCTTCCTCCTCACTGTCCTCTCCCTCACTCTCTTCCTCCTTCTCCTTTTCAATCTTCTGCCTGACGCTGGTGAAGACTGACTGCAGTACGATGGAGTCCTCATAGATCTGGGGGGTGAGAGACGCCACAGAGAAATATAGAAGATGTCAGCAGCAGGGTAACAGGCTACTGTGACATTTCTTCAGAGTATGAGAGGTTCCATTCAATTCACCATAAAGGTTTTGACAAGTCTCCTCGGATCTGTAATACATTGGGCTGAAACAGGCCCTCCATATCCCAGCACCCACACAACGTTGTCTTATCATGCCCAACAACGGTCTGCCTTCCCCTCACTCCCTCCCTGTTGCCGGACACTCACCAGAGAGCCCTCCAGGTTGAAGGTCTGAGCGTTACTACACAGCAGCATCACATCCTTCTCCAGGTCATTCAGGCTGCGGTACTTATGGCTGCGGATCCTCTCCTGGAGGGAACAGATGAAAGGACATCAGAATAGTCATCAGACCAGCAAAGCACAACACAGGACAGAGAAGATCAGGACTAGACAGCTAGATGTCACTTGTCAGTCCCCTAACCTCCCATAAGAACTGTTTTACTGAATGCGATTCCCTAGTCGATTCCTGCGATGTCTAATACTAAAGAAGTCTCGATGTATTGCTCGCCTGAGGTAGAGTACCTTATGATAAGCTGTAGACCACACTATCTACCAAGAGAGTTCTCTTCTATATTATTCGTAGCCGTCTATTTACCACCACAGACTGATGCAGCACTAAGACCGCAATCAACCAACTCTATAAGGTCATAAGCAAACAAGAAAACTTAAATGCAGGCAAACTTAAACCAGTTTTACCACATTTTTACCAGCATGTCACATGTGCAACCAGAGGAATAAAACAAATTCTAATACCACCTTTACTCCACACACACAGATTCATACAAAGCTCTCCCCCGCCCTCCATTTGGCAAATCTGACCATAATTCTATCCTCCAGATTCCTGCTTACAAGCAAAAACTAAAGCAGGAAGTACCAGTGACTCACTCAATATGGAAGTGGTCAGATGACGGATGCTACGCTACAGGACTGTTTTGCTAGCACAGAGTGGAATATATTCCGGGATTCATCCAATGGCATTGAGGAGTATACAACCTCATTCATCGGCTTCATGAATAAGTGCATCGACGACGTCGTCCCCACAGTGACCGTACGTACCGATCCCAACCAGAAGCCATGGATTACAGGCAACATCCGCATCGAGCTAAAGGCTAAACTGAAGGCTAAAGGCTAAACTGAGCCACACGTGGTCCCGTGTGGCTCAGTTGGTAGAGCATGGCGCTTGCAACGCCAGGGTTGTGGGTTCATTCCCCACGGGGGGACCAGGATGAATATGTATGAACTTTCCAATTTGTAAGTCGCTCTGGATAAGAGCGTCTGCTAAATGACTTAAATGTAAATGTAAAGCTGCCGCTTTCAAGGAGCGGGACACTAATCCGGACGCTTATAAGAAATCCCGCTATGCCCTCAGACGAACCATCAAACAAGCAAAGCATCAATACAGGATTAAGATTGAATCCTACTACACCGGCTCAGACGCACATCGGATGTGGCAGGGCTTAAACTATTACGGACTACAAAGGGAAACCCAGACGCGAGCTGCCCAGTGACACAAGCCTACCAGACAAGCTAAATGCCTTTTATGCTTGCTTCGAGGCAAGCAACACTGAAGCATGCACGAGAGCACCAGCTGTTTTGGATGACTGTGTGATAACACAGACGGTAGCTGATGTGAGTAAGACCTTTAAACAGGTCAACATTCACAAAGCCGCAGGGCCAGACGGATTACCAGGACGTGTACTCAAAGCATGCGCGGACCAACTGTCAAGTGTCTTCACTGACATTTTCAACATCTCCCTGAACGAGTCTGTAATACCTACAGTGGGGAGAACAAGTATTTGATACACTGCCGATTTTGCAGGTTTTCCTACTTACAAAGCATGTAGAGGTCTGTCATTTTTATCATAGGTACACTTCAACTGTGAGAGACGGAATCTAAAACAAAAATCCAGAAAATCACATTGTATGATTTTTAAGTAATTAATTGCATTTTATTGCATGACATAAGTATTTGATCACCTACCAACCAGTAAGAATTCCGGCTCTCACAGACCTGTTAGTTTTTCTTTAAGAACCCTCCTGTTCTCCACTCATTACCTGTATTAACTGCACCTGTTTGAACTCGTTACCTGTATAAAAGACACCTGTCCACACACTCAATCAAACAGACTCCAACCTCTCCACAATGGCCAAGACCAGAGAGCTGTGTAAGACATCAGGGATAAATTGAGACCTGTACAAGGCTGGGAGGGCTACAGGACAATAGCCAACAGCTTGGTGAGAAGGCAACAACTGTTGGCACAAATTATTAGAAAATGGAAAAAGTTCAAGATGACGGTCAATCACCCTCGTCTGGGGCTCCATGCAAGACTCACCTCGTGGGGCATCAATGATCATGAGGAATGTGAGGGATCAGCCCAGAACTACACGGCAGGACCTGTGCAATGACCTGAAGAGAGCTGGGACCACAGTCTCAAAGAAAACCATTAGTAACACACTACGCCGTCCATGGATTAAAATCCTGCAGCGCACGCAAGGTCCCCCTCTCAAGCCAGCGCATGTCCCAGGCCCGTCTGAAGTTTGCCAATGACCACTGGATGATCCAAGAGAAATGGAGAAGGTCATGTGGTCTGATGAGACAAAAATAGAGCTTTTTGCTCTAAACTCCACTCGCCATGTTTGGAGGAATAGAAGGATGAGTACAACCCAAGAACACCATCCCAACCGTGAAGCATGGAGGTGGAAACATCATTCTTTTGGGATGCTTTTCTGCAAAGGGACAGGACGACTGCATCGTATTAGGGAGGATGGATGGCCATGTATCGCGAGATCTTGACCAACAAACCTCCTTCCCTCAGTAAGAGCATTGAAGAATGGGTCGTGCTGGGTCTTCCAGCATGACAACGACCCGAAAGACACACACGCAACTAAGGAAGTGGCTCCGTAAGAAGCATCTCAGTCCTGGATGTGCCTAGCCAGTCGCCAGACCTGAACCCATAGAAAATCTTTGGAGGGAGCCGAAAGTCCTATTCGCCCAGGCACAGCCCCGAAACCTGAAAGGATCTGAGAAGCTGTTGTATGGAGGAGTGGCCAAATCCCTGCTGCAGTGTGTGCAAACTGTTCAAGAATACAGAAACGTATATCTCTCTGGTAATTGCAAACTAATTTTCTGACCAAATATTCAGTTCTGCTTTCGATGTAATCAAATACTTCGGTCAGTGCAATAAAATGCAAATTAATTACTTAAAAATCAGAACAATGTTGATTTTTCTGGATTTTGTTTTAGATTCCTCTCTCACAGTGATAAGTGTACCTATGATAAAAATTACAAGACCTTCTACATGCTTTGTAATAGGGAAACCTGCAAAATTGTCATGTATCAAATATTGTTCTCCCCACTGTAACATGTTTCGATGCAGACCATACCCCATAGCTCACTGTGCCCACGAGGAAGCGAAGGACTGAACCTATATTATTGATCCGCTCCGTAGCACACCATGTCCGGTAGCCACCTAAGTGCTACGCAGGCTGAACAAAACAAAACCTATGTGAGAATGCTGTTCATTGACTACAGCTCAGTGTTCAACACCATAGTGCCCACGAAGCTCATCACTAAGCTAAGGACCCTGGGATTAAACACCTCCCTCTGCAACTGGATCCTGGACATCCTGACGGGCCTCCTCCAGGTGGTAAGGGTAGGCAACAATACATCTGCCACGCTGATCCTCAACACTGGGGCCCCTCAGGGGTGTGTACTTAGTCCCCTCCTGTACTCCCTGTTCACCTACGACGCCAACACCATCATTAAGTTTGCTGACGACACAACAGTGGTAGGCCTGATCACTCACAACGATGAGACAGCCTATAGGGAGGTGGTCAGAGAACTGGCAGTGTGGTGCCAGGACAACAACCTCTCCCTCAACGTGAGCAAGACAAAGGAGCTGATCGTGGACTACAGGACAAGGTGGGCTGAACAGGCCCCCATTAACATCGACGGGGCTGTAGTGGAGCGGGTCGAGAGTTTCATGTTCCTTGGTGTCCATGTCACCAACTAACTATCATGGTCCAAACATACCAAGACAGTCATGAAGAGGGCACAACAAAACCTTTTCTCCCTCAGGAGTCTGGAAAGATTTGGCATGGGTCCCCAGATCCTATAAAAGTTGCAACTGCTTGGCATCTGACCTTAAGGCGCTACAGAGGGTAGTGCATATGGCCCAATACATCAGTGTGCCAAGCTTCCTGCCATACGGGACCTATATAATAGGCGGTGTCAGAGGAAAGCCCATAAAATTGTCAGAGACAACAGTCACCCAAGTCATACTGTTTTCTCTGCTACCACACAGCAAGCGGTACCGGAGCGACAAGTCTAGAACCAAAAGGCTCCTTAACAGCTTCTACCCCCAAGCCATAAGACTGCTTAACAATTCATCAAATGGCCACCGGACTATTACATTGACCCCCCCCTTCCCCTCCATTTGTTTTGTACACTGCTGCTACTCACTGTTTATTATCTATGCATAGTCACTTCACCCCTACCTACATGTACAAATTACCTCAACTAACCTGTACCCTCGCACACTGACTCGGTACCGGTACCCCCTGTATATAGCCTCGTTATTGCTATTTTATTGATATATTTTATTATTTTTTACTTTAGTTTATTTGGTAAATATTTTCTTAACTCTTCTTGAACTGCACTGTTGGTTAAGGGCTTGGAAGTAAGCATTTCATGGTAGGGTCTACATGTGACAAATAAAGTTTGATTTGATTTAGTCTTATAACCGATACATTAATGGGTTAGCGCCATACCTTAATCTTCCTGAAGTCGACAGGCTTGCGGATGAGCTCGTAGTACTCAGGCAGCTCCTTGCGGGATGGCAGCTGGATGAAGACTTCACTCAGCTGGCGCCCATTGCTGCTGTGAAATAGGAGAACAGGAAAACTCCGGGATTAGTCCACCTCAACATGCTCTGCTCTGACCATTACATGACAAAGTAGGTTGTGTTTGTATATGTTGTCATGTGCTGATCTTCACTGAGTTGTCATCCAGACATAGGAGCTCACCAACTCACCCGTCCTTGTACTTGATGACAGTGTCCACCACCTTTTTCATCTTCTTGGTGAGGGATGGGGGGTTAGGGGACAGTTTTTCAGCCGGAGGYCGCCCGCGTTTCTTGGCCTTCTTGACCTCCTCYTCCTTGTCACGGCTGCGACCACCYCCACCACCGCTGGAGCTGGGRGTGGCRGGGCCGGGCATGTCGTCACGGTCTCGCTTGCGCTTCCGGGTCGTCTTCTTGTGACGCACCTCCTCCTCGAGGTCCTCCAGATTACCGTCCTCTATGGCCTGTTGGAGGGGGAACCACACATCAGCATTGCAGGGCATAGACGATAGAGGACGGTAATCTCAGTTATAGGACTTTCAATTATTAGCTAAAATCTTTTTCAACTACAACAGTTGGATAGCTGACCTTGAGCCACTGCTTCTCTGTGAGTGAGTCGCTGTAGTCCACCTCCTTGCGCTGGCGAGAGCCGCGACCAAACATCTTCTCCTCCTCCTCCTCACAGGTGAGCCTCTCCACCTCGGCATCATCCTTTATGATCCAGGTGGGCAGCTCGTCATCCTCCATCAGACGGGGCTTTCTCTTGGGGTTGCGGGCGTCCTCACGGCGCCGGTCCAGGTCCATACGCTGGAGGGGAGAGGGGAGGTACAGTGTAAGAAAAGAGGAAAAAGAACAGTTGAAGAATAGTAGATTTCCATCGTAAGTCTATGCATGGATGTCATTTTATCAGACTTGAGGTTGTGTCAAAGACTCCAACAGGGCAGTCTTCAGTCTAGAGATTGATAGTGAAGCCTCCAGTTGCCTCAAGCAAGACTCAGACTACATTACTCTAAATCTTGAAGAATTATGGGACTGACCATGAACTGGTCAAACTCCTCCTCGCTCCTGGCAATCATCTGGTTGACGGTCTCATCATCAGGCACCTCGTCCTCCTCCTGTAGACAATCGAAAGGGTGAACACAGGGCTGTTAGTGGTGTCTCAGAGCCACGTCTCTGAACTAGAATTCTTGAATGCTTATCAGTTATGTTAGTATCATATCAAGTGCATTGTAACATGTAGCGCGTGATGTATTGGAGTGAATATCCTACAATAGGTGTGATGCATACGTCTACCAGGAAACCACTGCTCCTACTAACTGTCAAGTATAGATAGTAGCCTTCCTAACTGGAAGTCTGTTCTATGTTATTGAAAAAGAGCATTTTTAAAGAAACATTTTTAAAGAAAAGGCAGGAAGAGGAGAAGAGGGGAAACCAAACCTAAAAAAAGGAACAGCCCCTAAATCCAGAAGGTAGAGAGGAGAGAAAAAAGTAAAGAAAGGTTAAATGGTAGGGAGGCGTGTGGGTGGTTGGGTAGTGTGGTGGACGGTCATGATCACACCCACCAACGCCCCTCCAGCGCGCCAGCCCCCCGGGGCCCCGACCTCGTCCTGTTCCTCATGCTCCAGGATGGCCTGCAGGAAGGCACGACGCTCATGACTCGACGACTTCTGGTCGAACATGCCGGCCTGGATGACCTTCTGGTCCACGTTCAGCTTGTACTTGGCCGCAGCCAGGATCTTCTCCTCCACACTTTGAACGGTGCAGAGACGCAACACACGCACCTCGTTCCGCTGCCCGAT
>NW_019942711.1:340769-345611 GCF_002910315.2 Salvelinus sp. IW2-2015 | reverse complement strand
TTCCTATCCCGCCTCTCACCGTCCAGACGCAGGTACTTAAAGTTGCGCCAGCCAAAGTAGTCCTCCATGATGGTCATGGTGGAAGTCATCTGACAGAAGAGCAGGACCTTGTGGTTGGTGACCATCAGCTTGGGCAGGATACGGTCTAGCAGCTCAAACTTCCCAGCTGCGCGGTACAGGTCAGGTCTGGAGGGAGCAGGGGACGAGAACAGAGGGGTGGATGAGGGAACGCACCACACATAGTAAGATCAACCACAAGACCATGAAGCGTCAACATGCAACGTCAGCAGAAGATTTGCTTACCCAGACACTACACCTCCAGTGAATCCCAAATGCTCAGAGAAGGACTCCTGTGAACAGACGAGTCACAACTATTCGGTTAAAATGAGAAGCTTTAACCACAATCTTACACTTCAGTCAACATCTCTTCTCAATTCATGGAAGAGTTGAGGTAGGCCCTTGCACTGTACCTCGATCTGCTGGAACATGTAGGGATGGTTACAGATCTTCCTCAGCTGCATGATGGTGTTCATCAGGGTCTTGGTGCCTCCTTTACCCTGAAACACAACACTCTGCCACTTAGTCATCCTGTAGTACCCATCTAAACAGCCCAGTATAACTGACCCCCAGTCAGTTGTTAGGGGGTGTATGGAGAGCAGTGAGCGGGTTCTCTACTCCTCCTTACCTTCTTGTCTTTCTCAGAGCCGTCGGTGAGCAGCACACCCTTAGCCTGCATGTGTCTGTACAGCACTCTCTGCAGGGCCGACATGTCACACTTGATCACATACTCCACCTGGGGCACACACACACACACACACACACACACACACACACACACACACACACACACGGAGAGAACAGGTTAAAACATTGCATTGATTGGACAGATATGAGTTTAAAGTACTGAAAAAAATCAATTGATTGATCTTTATTGTCCTTGGAGACTGAAAGCCAAGTGATTGACAGGAGTCAGACCTTCTCAGGCAGCTGGGACTCCACTTCCTTTTTCAGTCTGCGCAGCAGGAAGGGGCGMAGCACTTTGTGCAAACGACGGATAATCAGGATGGTCTCTTCCTCGTTCAGATCCACCTAGGMTCGAGAGAGAGCGGGGTATGAGTCCAGCCATGATGACCCCAATGTCTCCAAAACACCCCRCTCCACAGCCCTGACTAACTCACCTTCTCTCCGGTCATGGCGAAGGGGGCGTTGAACCACTGCTCGAAGGTTGTGCAGGACTTGAAGATGGTCGGCAGCAGGAAGTTGAGCAGGGCCCAAAGCTCCGGCAGCTTGTTCTGCAGCGGGGTGCCGGTCAGCAGCAGACGCCGCGGGGCCAGGTAGTGGGTGTTCAGAACCACAGTCAGCTTACAGTGGTGGTTTTTCATACGGTGGCCCTCGTCCACTATCATGTACTTCCATCGCAGCTGAGAGGGAAAGAGTACAGTGGCGTGAGAAGTTGAAATGGAAGTTTCCATAGGTTTTACCTGTCTGACTAGGGACATTTCTAAGGCGGTGTAATATTTGCACAGGGTGATTTGAAGAGGTGGGTCCCTACCTTAGCCAGCACTTGCTTGTCTTTGATGATGTACTCGTAGGTGGTGAGCAGTACGTTGAACTTGCCGCTGCGCAGGATGGGGAGGAATGCCCGGCGAGCTTGTGGMGAGCCCTGGACAMAGACATAGTAGAACACACATCAARTTTACATCTACAGAACACTATAATCAAAGGATATTCACATGTACATGCGGACCACCTACTACGCAATTGTCAAACTTCACCCTGGAAGAAGCGTTGAAYGGGGCTACTCACTTTGTAAGAGACTTTCACCACAGATGGAGCCCACTTATCAAARTCATACACCCAGTTGGACAGAGTTCTGAAAACAAAGACGGGAGATAAATTGATAAACATATACTTTCTCTGTCCACCTCAAGGTCGCACTGACATAACACAAGGCAAAAATACCCATGACTGTGGAAAATACCCATAACAGCCCTTCTGGGCTTGTATCTGTATAATTACAGGAGAAAATCTCGATTGAAACAACAGAAATAGTGCATCAGTTCCGGTCCATGAAGGAGCTGAGTACCAACTAGAGGAAAGGAGAGGCAGAGGGACTCACGAGAGGGGCACGATGATAAGGAAGGGGCCGTTGATGCGCTTGTGCTCCATGAGGTAGGTGATGAGGCCGATGGTCTGGATGGTCTTGCCCAGACCCATCTCATCAGCCAGGATCCCGTTCAGGTTGTTATTGTACAGAGACACCAGCCACTCCAAGCCCTTGATCTTAGAGGAGAGAGGGACACAAACCAGTCATTCTACTGTCTCACATGGTCATCAGGTGTGTGTGTCATCTCTTCTTTTTTGACACGTTACTTCTTGTAAGTATTGTGAAAGGTAATGACACACTACAGCATYCATTGTGTATGGGAAATCATGTTACTGTGACGTGGGTAGACTGTGTACCTGGTAGCTTTTGAGCTGCCCGTTGACCAGCAGTGTGGACTGTTTGTCCACCGTCTCAGTAACGGCGTGGGCCACAGCGTAGTAAGACTGCAGYCCTCGGGCGAACGCCGCCTCGGCACTGTTATACTCATCATCCACATCCTGCTTGGCTCCCTCGATGATGTAGCGGACGTCGACCTCGTTCACGTCCTCTGTGTCGGGGTCTGGGATCTTCTTTTTCTCCTCGGTGGGAGCCTGGGAGGGCTGGGGCTCCTCCTCTTCCTCCTGAGGTGAACGGAYCAAGAGGATGGACTCAGATACAGATGCCACACAGCCTGGCTCAAATTGTCTCAGCCAAGGTCAAGTCAAAAGACATGTTATCGAATCAGAATAAAATATTCTTTATGGAAACTAGAACACGGCTTGTCCCATGAACTGGTCAGGATTAAGATTAATCTGGAAAAGATCTCTGTTTCAGTAAAGATATTTACAGCACAATATGTTTGATTTACATTAATATAAGCTTCATAGTACACAATGCAGAGAAAGGGTTACATTAGTTTGGGCTTGGCAATGGCTTGGTTTCTGATAGCCCAAGGCAAGAGTGGTACGCCTCTGAACAGACTCCATATGCAAGGTCTCATCCACGGCGGTCTGCTTACATTTATTTAAGGCGACTTGAGGTTTACGATATACATATATTAAAAGGGGAAAGTGGGGGGTAAGGAGAGCATTGTGGTCTTTAAGGTACATACCTCCTCTTCCTCTGAGCCACTGTCCTCGCTGTCTGAACGAGGAGCCACTTCATACCTGCAGGAGAAAAGTTTAAATGATTAGTTGTGATGCCTGATGTCATTGTTTTGAGATGACAGTGTMTATGTACTTATGGCTAAGCAACAGTGTGAAAGGCATTTAGAATTGTACAATGTTCATCCTTTCCAAAGGAAAATGGTATTTCACATTCCRCAGGCTCTCGTGTCGTCATTATTCCCACAGTCGGGTAAASAAGCGTGTCTCCTAGCTAGCTGTGTTTAACTGACCCAGGGTTCATCTCCAGCCAGGCGTCCAGCTGGCCAGCCCGGGGCGCGTCCAGCCCCGTCAGGATCTTCCCACTGTCTACATGGATCACCTTCACAGGCAGGTCACTCATCTGACTGGTCTCATCCAGAGGCTGAGAGTGGAAGAGGGAGTGAGTGAGAAATTGACTGGAAACTGTGTGATATATTACCTGTCAATATGATCATTTCATGGTAAATTAAACAAGTATTCCTGTGGCCTTGTGAAAAACAGGGAGCCTGGAAACAATGCTACTTTTCAGTTTCTTATCAACACATCATGAGGCAAATGGCCTATTAGTTAAAATGTTGAATGATGGGGCTTACATTCATTCATTATATTGTCCTTCATGAACTGATGGCAGAGAAGATGACTTTGTAAAAAAGCTTGGTGGGAAATTGTCTGGATTTTATCGTACCAAATCTTTTACTGGGATCTGAAACTCACCTCTCCGTCGGGTCCCAGGGCAAGAGGCTGGCCCTCCCCACTCTCTGGCTTCTAGAGAACATGAACATCAGTTTCTCATATTGCAATGATAGGCTCAACAACGGAAACACGGGGGGCTGCATATCGCAGTAAAACACAAGGTAACACAATACAACAAATGGAACTTCAGAAAGATGCACTCTCAACATTTGTCCTTGGCCTCATTCTTCACCTTCTTCTTCTTCTTCTTTTTCTTCTTCTTCTTGTCCTTGAGGGCCTGATCAGCCTTGTGAGCTCTGACCAGATCGGTGAGGTTGGCCACGTACTCGTCTGTCTGCTGCAGCAGGTAGGCCAGACGCTTGTCTTTCTTCTGGTCAATGAGCTTACGGTAGCCCTCCTCATCTTCAGCCTAGGGAAGGACACACACATTGTCGACAGATGTTAGAGGCATTGGGTGTGAGAGTAGATCTATGGATATTTAATAGTGAGTGTGTAAACGAGCACGCAGCTGTGTGGTCACTCACCATCAGCCTCCTCATTCTCTCCTTCTCAATGCGCTCGTTCTCCTTCTTCTGCTCGCGCTCAGTGTTGGCYTGGTASGTGGCCACAGCTTTGGTGGCCTTCTGGAGCTTGGCTGTGATGGAGCGGTGGTACTCCTTGAAGTCTTTAGCATGCTGCAGGATGCTGTTAAGGTATTCCTGTACAAAAACCTCAGAATATTAGTGTCTATACAATACAACGCAAAGCACTGGAGGCCTTACAGGAATGTGAGGATCACCTGACATCTAGGTTGGGAACTTTAGCCCCGACCCCTCTGTGTACCTGGCGTTTCTGTCCCGACCCCTCTGTGTACCTGGCGTTTCTGTCCCGACCCCTCTGTGTACCTGGCGTTTCTGTCCCGACCCCTCTGTGTACCTG
>NW_019942711.1:310088-335931 GCF_002910315.2 Salvelinus sp. IW2-2015 | reverse complement strand
TATTCCCTCCATTGTGTGACAGCTGCCCAGTTGAAGAGCTGTGATCTCCATGCAGCACCACAGCACTATGCGCCTCAGGAAAAGCACCCCTCAGCCTCAGAAGATGCCCTTCTGGAGCCATGCAGCCATACTCATTATACCTTAATGTAAGCCTATTTGCCTACTAGCCAAATAAAGTGCAGAGCATGCACGATGCGTGCAACTCATCATTCCAACATATTTCACATCAATTCATCATTCAGTTCAGTCAGTATGTCATCCATTCTGTTTATGGTCTGAGTTCAATAGGAACTAAAATCAAAGAGAATAGAACAGTTTTATGTTTGTTTATTGAAATCCATGTGTGTATTCAAGGTATCTAAATTCTCAAGTAGCCTATCATTTAATAATTCAATGTTTAATTTAGGCCTATCCAAATAAAACAATGGGCCATCAACTTGTAGGCATTGCGATGTAGGCTATCATTTTGGTACTGGTGTCTTGCGGAATAATTGTAGAATTCTATTTGTGTTTTATAACTGTTTTTATTATAGGCCTCTCCTTTAAAAAGAGACCCTAGCTCAACAGGCCTCTAAATACATTTGAAACAAAACAGTGAAGCACATGCAGTGGCTGATAGGAAAAACAGATCTGGCAGTAAGAATAGGCTATAGATCGCCTTGACTATTGGAACCCGTTGGCTATTTGCTCAAGAACAGGTTATAGCCAACACTTAATCAATATTTTGTCTCGTTATTTGATATGGATATAGCCTCTGTGTGATGGGGTTGTGCAATGCAAATGGATATAACAAGCCTACATACAGACTGGAATTTGCAAATACAACCGTCAAAATGCCTAATATAAGGCCTACAGTCTGTGCTCCCAAATACTGGAAAAAGTGTGATTCATTAGGTTATATGATCACTACAGTAGCCCCACGTGGCTCTAAAAATAAATTATGCAATTATATGTCATTAAATAACACACATATTTAGATAGTGGAATAGGCCTAGCCCAAATCATGTTTACTTTCTATTTTGCAGCTCAGGAGTTTATTCTAGACAAGGCCTCTCTGTGTCTTAATAGTATCATTCTCACACAAGTCATTTGCTGAAGGCCCAAGCCTATACTACGCCATCTACTGAGTGGCGAGCCTGAGCGGCACAGCGGTCTAACAACCGAACAAAACCGGCTGCGGCGTGCGCTATCGTGCATAAATGTATTGAACCAATTGGTTCAGAGTTTGTTTTGATATTTTAACCTGCGTGTCGTGATCGCGTTTTGTGTAGGCGGACAAAATACATGTATGCACGATAGCGCACGCGCGCAGCCGGTTTGGGTTCGGTGTTAGACCGCTGCGCCTGCACTACGTCTCAGTGCTAGAGGCGTCACTACAGTTCGAATCCAGCTGTGTTTTGGAGTCCCATAGGGTGGCGCACAATACGCGCAGTGTCGTCCGGGTTTGGCCGTCATTGTAAATAAGAATTTGTTCTAACTGACTTCCCTAGTTAAGTAAAAAAAAGCTAGTTATGATATCGGCACATGCTTTTTTGACATTGCACATTTTATTCTGGCACAAAAATGTATGTAAACGGAGCTCAATTGATTTCATTGTTACTGTCGATTAACTACTATCAACAAGGATCCCTTATTATCTTATTTTACTACATGTAGTAGTGCTGTTCTATAATAACGTGTACACCCATCCCCCACGTCGACATACTTCGTCCGCATTCTTCTCTGCAATGGGGCCTAGACTGGGCATGCGTTGATTTTCCAGTCGTTCGTGGGGGGATGAACGTGTAGGGGGGCGCTCTTGTATCACGGTTGCTGTAGTGAAGGCCGTTCCTTGGCGATACAATCAGACAAGAAGTGGGGTGGTGAGAGAAAAAAAGCTAACAGGCTAGGTCGCTCTTTGTTTCTGGCTAGCGTTGGAAATCGAAGGACCTATCGGCGAAGGGTGTTTCAATGTAAGTCAGATTCAAGTTTTATTTTGAATAGCCTACATGGAGACTACTTAAGACCACTGCAACAGAGTTATTGTAAAGTGTGGGAATAAGATCATGCTAGACTTAGCCTACGTTTAACCTCTCCCTTGTTCATTTTAAAGGCCACATGTTCATGACCCGATTCATATAAATCATGTCAAATTATTTTAATTCATATTAACCCCTCCTACAGAATGTGCTTTAGCAAGATTGAGTGATTAAATAAATGTCAAAATATTTTGAGTGTCAAAGGCTCCAGTGGTCATACATAATTSATAGATTCACCAAACATCTGTTTCATTATTCCATAGAAAAACTACGACATCTACCTGGATCACACTCTGCAAGTAGCACTGCTGGTGATTTGAAAAGTCAGTCAATCAATCAATAATAATACTCTAAGCAAAATTGTTTATATTTAATTTACAATCTGTAGAAACTATGACAATAGAAAGGTTCCGAACTTTTGTGAAACCTCACAGTACAGCTGAAAAATATATGGCAAATAGACATCAAAACTGGATGGTGTTCAGAGATAGATGGGAGGGGTTGAGAGGAGCTAAAGGYTGGMACTAAACATAACAAAAAACAAGATAACTAAAGTAAAATGTACTGTGTCCATAAATTGTACAGTATGTATAAGCTGGAAGTAGAAGCCTAAGTGTTGTTGTCCATTAGTTGAATCCAATTAGGGGAGGGGTGGTAGTGTTATGGGAAAATAATAAAATGGACAATATATATATATATACATATATAAAAAAAAAATCACAATTTTGGACACACCTACTCATTCAAGGGTTTTTCTTTATTTTTACTATTATATACACATTGTAGAATAATAGTGAAGACATCAAAACTATGAAATAACACACATGAAATCATGTAGTAACCAAAAAGTGTTAAGCAAATCAAAATATGTTATATTTTTCAAAGTTGACACCCTTTGCCTTGACAGCTTRACACACTCTTGGCATTCTCTCAACCAGCTTCATGAGGTAGTCACCTGGAATACTTTTCCAACAGTCTTGAAGGAGTTCCCACATATGCTGAGCACTTGTTGGCTGCTTTTCTTCACTCTGCGGTCCAACAAATCCCAAACCATCTCAATTGGTTTGAGGTCGGGTGATTGTGGAGGCCAGGTCATCTGATGCAGCACTCCATCACTCTCCTTCTTGGTCAAATAGCCCTTACACAGCCTGAAGGTGTGTTGGTTCATTGTCCTGTTGAAAAACAAATGATAGTCCCACTAAGCGGAAACCAGATGGGATGGCGTATCGCTGAAGAATGCTGTCGTAGCCATGCTAGTTAAGTGTGCCTTGAATTCTAAATAAATCAGTGTCACCAGCAAAGCACCCCCACACCATCACACTTCATCCTCCATGCTTCACGGTGGGAACCACACATGCAGAGATCATCTGTTCACCTACTCTGCGTCTCACAAAGACACAGCAGTTGGTACCAAAAATCTCAAATTTGGACTCATCAGACCAAAGGACAGATGTCCAAGGTCTTATGTCCATTGCTTGTGTTTCTTGGCCCAAGCTGGTGTCCTTTAGTAGTGGTTTCTTTGCAGCAGTTTGACCATGAATGCCTGATTCACACAGTCTCCTCTGAACAGTTGATGTTGAGATGTCTGTTACTTGAACTCTGCGAAGCATTTATTTGAGCTGCAATCTGAGGTGCAGTTAATTGCCGATTTTTGCGGCTGGTAACTGTAATGAACTTATCCTCTGCATCAGAGGTAACTCTGGGTCTTCCTTTCCTATGGCGGTCCTCATGAGAGCCAGTTTCATCATAGCGCTTGATGGTTTTTGCGACTGCACTTAAAGAAACATTCAAAGTTCTTGACATTTTCCGGATTGACTGACCTTTGTGTCTTAAAGTAAATATGGTCTATCTTTGCTTATTTGAGCTGTTCTTACTATAATATGGACTTGGTATTTTACCAAATTTGGCTATCTTCTGTATACCACCCCGACCTTGTCACAACACAAGTGATTGGCTCAAGCGCATTAAGAAGGAAATAAATTCCACAAATTAACTTTATCAAGGCACACCTGTTAATTGAAATGCATTTCAGGTGACTTCCTCATGCAGCTGGTTGAGAGAATGACAAGAGTGTGAAAAGCTGTCATCAAGGCAAAGGGTTGCTACTTTTGACAAATCTCAAATATAAAATATATTTTGATTTGTTTAACACTTTGATGATTCCATATGTGTTATTTKGAAGTTTTGAAGTCTATACTATTATTCTACAATGTAGAAAAGAGTAAAAATAAAGAAACTCTGGAATGAGTAAGTGTGTCTAAACCTTTGACTGGTACTGTATATAGACAGCCAAAAAATATATGTGGGATTGGAAATGATGCAGATATTTACACTGATAGAAGCCACAATCAATTTGCAACATTTGAGCTGATCTAACCCCCCCCTGCCAAAAGAAATTGTGTACACTACTTGACCAAAAGTATGTAGACACCTGTATGGGGACACTCCTCTTTGAACATATAATTCCAAAAATCATGGCCATTAATAGGGAGTTGGTCCCCCCTTTGCTGCTATAACAGCCTCTACTCTTCTGGGAAGGCTTTCCACTAGATGTTGGAACATTGCTGCGGGGACCTGCTTCCATTCAGCCATAAGAGCATTAGTGAGATCGGGCACTGATGTTGGGCGATTAGGCCTGGCTCGCAGTCTGCGTTCCAATTCATCCCAAAGGTGTTCGATGGGGTTGAGGTCAGGGCTCTGTGCAGGCCAGTCAAGTTCTTCCACACCGATCTCAGTAAACCATTTTTGTATGGACCTCACTTTGTGCATTGCGCCATTGTCATGCTGAAACAGGAAAGGGCCTTCCCCAAACTGTTGCCACAAAGTTGGAAGCACAGAATCGTCTAGAATGTCATTGTACGCCGTAGCGTTAAGATTTCCCTTCACTGGAACCAAGGGGCCTAACCCGAACCATGAAAAACATCCCCAGACCATTATTCCTCCTCCACCAAACTTTACAGTTGGCACTATGCATTCGGTCAGATAGCTTTCTCCTGGCATCCGCCAAAGCCAGATTCGTCCGTCGGACTGCCAGATGGTGAAGCGTGATTCATCACTCCAGAGAACACGTTTCCACTGCTCCAGAGTCCAATGGCGGCGAGCTTTACACCACTCCAGCCGACGCTTAGCATTGCGCATGGTGATTTTAGGCTTGTGTGAGTCTGCTCGGCCATGGAAACCCATTTCATGAAGCTCCCGACGAACAGTTCTTGTGCTGACGTTGCTTCCAGAGGCAGTTTGAAACTCGGTAGTGAGTGTTGCAACGGAGGACAGACGATTTTTACTCGCTACGCGCCTCAGCACTCGAGCCTGCAGCCTGTACTCTCTCTCCTGGAGGATCTCCACTGGGTCCAGACCACGGGGCTTCTGGATGGGCGTGATGCGGTTCTGTTTCTGGTGTAGCACCATGGTTGGGGGCTGGGGGGGCTGCCCAGGGGACTGGGTCTGGGGGGYCATGACCGGGGAGGCAGCAGGGGGCACGGAGGGGGGAGCAGGGGAGGGTCTCCCAGTGGGCTGAGGGGGAATCAGCTTCTGGGGGGCACTGGATGGAGCAGCAGCATTCACCATGGGCCCTAGAACATATGGCATTGAAAGAGTTATTAGTTCTACCATTGATTATACAGTGTTTTGGTGCAATTATTATCTGTTTAATATGTGTGTATTCCTTGTTTAATTTTTATTTAACTAGGCAAGTTAGTTTACAATGATGGCCTACCCTTGTGATAGGTCTGGTGAAATTATCAGGACAGGAAAGAGAAGCACATGGACTAAAAACACTATAGACTAGTGCCCTCTCACACACATGTGAATCATTGCCCAGGTGTCAAGAGGAGGCTTACCTTCGGGCCATTGTTTAGGGAGTCCATTGGTGGGCTGTCCCTGAATACCAGGGGGAACACCTGAGGGTCCTGGAGGCGGCATGTTCGGGCCTACCATTCCTGCAAGATGACATAAGAAATGATCAGACACTGCCTGGGCATTCATGCCTACAGAAGTCTAGTTAACGTAGAAAATGGTGCCTGAACTGAGAACATGTGTTCAAGTTTCACCACCAGGGGTCCCCGTTCAGCATTCAAATTATTTATTTTATTTGTTTGAGATGGACAGCATGTGTGTGTCATTCATAGGGTTGCAAAACTCATTGACAGGCTGTGTAGCATACACTTGCATGTGCCCACCCCACTCACCATGAGGTCTGTTGTAGTTTGCTGGTGGCTGTCCAGGCCCCGCCTCAGGCCCAGAGGAAGGGGGCATGTTGGACATCCCTGGCTGCTGCTGCATCTCTGGCATGGGCCTCTTGCCCTGCACAGCCATCTGCAGGTGGTCTGGCAGGGGCTGGCTGCCGTCCAGCATCTTGTAGGCCATGATCTGGGCCCTGAGCTGGTGTAGCTGGTTTTGGTTGAAGGGGGTGGGTCCACCTGGCCCAACACTGCCTGGCCCAACCCCACCTGGCACAGAACCACCACTCAGGACATCACCGAGGTTCTGCTGGCACATGGCCTGGGGATCACRGCCCTCCATGGGGACACCTGGGCCAGAGAGCATCATGGGGCAGGGTGGAGGGCCGTTGGCTGGCACAGGGCTGGGAGAGTGCTCAGAACCCCCCAGTGGAGAGGGGTAGCCTGGGGCGGAGAGACAACAGAACAGGTGAGAAAACTCATCTTCCCTGGGAATGGTAGGGCATGACTGTCCCTTTAACTGAGAACAGTGGGAAACTGATTTGAATGACTAAAATAATGGCTAGATACATCGAAAATGGTGGRGAAATGGATGCRAACAGACCAGGAGAAATGTTAACCAAATKKAGACTGGTATTATGATTATGAGCTGGACTGGCGATACAAACACTTTACAAATCAGTCTCTAACAGACARGCACACATTACAGCTGAGCCTCYCGCTTTGTACATATTACCTCAATTACCTCAACACCCCCGTACATTGACTCTGTACCGGTACCAACTGTYTATAGCCCTGCTATTGTTATTTACTGCTGCTCTTTATTARTTGTTAATCTTATCTCTTACTTTTTTTAAAGGTATTTTCTTAAAACTGCATTGTTAGTTAAGGGCTTGTAAGTAAGCATTTCACTTTAAGGTCTACCTACACCTGTTGTATTCGGCGCACGTGACAAATACAATTTGATTTTGATTTGTCACCAGTCAATACAGGATAGAAGAGTCAACAGAAAAACACCCTCTCCTGTGTTACAGTATTTCAACAGCCCCTCTGTCCCTCTCTCCTTGGTGACTGAMTAGTTTTGTAGCAGACAGCTGCCACCGGCATTGTCTGAAAGGGGAAGCCTCATGCCCCGCCCCTCCACTGAGCGTCTGCTGCTCACGCTACCCAACAAAACGACAGAAGTGAAAGAGGAGAAACTAGCTGGTTGAGTTCACAGTACAAGTGCACACGCGTCTACACGAGTTAYCATTCTCTTCTCAGGTAATCAGCTTTAAAAACAATTGTGCTTAACTCTAAAATCATATGCACCATATTTAGATCATATGGAAAGCTAATAAGTTAACCTTTTGTGTAAAGCTCCTTCAATAACGGAGTCAATGTTTCCTCTATCCTCTYTGCAATCTAATCAGTACCCCATGGTATGGTACCTTGGGAATGTTGGTCCATGGGGCTAGGAGGGGGTCCCATCCCAATATGGCCTCCACCTGGTCTCATGCCCATGCTCTTCATTGGTCCATAGCGAGGGTCATCAGACATGCCCTTCTCATGCATGCCTTCCATAGGCTGGGAGGAGACAACACACATTAATACATTGACATAAGAATGTCCTACTTAGATAGCGCATACATTTCTTATGTACAGTAAAGGAAGAATAGATGAATGCAAAAAAAGTCTCATAAAATGGTACCGCAGACCATAGCAGACATTTGACATACATTACAGTTATGGATTTGCCCATTTTCTGTCTTACTTTGTGCATCTGATGCATATTCTCCTGAGGATATACTGAGGGCCCATGTTTTGGGTGGGAGTGCCCAGAGGCTGGGGGACCTGGGCTGGGTCCTATCATGGCTCCTGGAGAAGGCCCCGGTCCTGGAGAGGGGCACGGCCGAGGCGTCCCTCCCATGGGGGGGTCCGGGGTGGACATTTCTCAGGTGAGTCCGAGAATGTGACAGCACCAAGATCCACTCTGCAGAGGACAAATGACATAAATACTGACCACTATTTACAACAAACCAACCCAGCAGTGTGGAGTAAAATTTACTGTGTACTAGTGACGGGGGGATTGATACCGTTACATATCGGGATATTGTTTACGATATATTGTATCATTTTGACAATATCACATTAGTTGGCTGTACCTAGGGTTGCAAAGGATTGGAAACTTTCTGGTAAATTTCCGCAATTTTTTCCTGGGAAGTTAAGCCCTGGAATTTGGGGGATTTTGCTTAAATTCTTCAAAAAGTTAAATTAAAACAGTGAACCTTTTTAATCTAACCGCTTAACTATTTATCTGTACATGGAATTGTATTTGTTGTTTTTTTACAATTTTTTCCTAATCTTTACAGGAAAATGTCATGGGCATTATCTGATGTGTGGAGACATTTCACTGCAGCTAACGTAGAAGGAAAAGCTGTGTACATTTGCAAATACTGTGCCAAATCATATGTGAAGAATGCAACAAAGATGCAGAATCATCTGGCCAAGTGCATAAAGTTACCTCAGCGCTCACAACAAGCAACCTCTGACAAAAGTCCCTCTACTTCTATTTGAGGTGAAAATTATGAATCAGACACCTTATCGATAGGAACAGCTCATGGTCCTCCTGGAATCAGAAGTTTTTTTGACCCAATGGAGGAACGTAGTCAGAGAAATGCTGATGAATGTCTTGCTCGAGCTGTGTATGCAACTGGTTCACCTCTGATGCTCAAAGGCAATGTGTATTGGAAGAGATTTCTGAATGTTCTTCGCCCAGCATACYCCCCTCCAACCAGACATGCTTTATCTACTAATTTGCTGGATGCAGAGTWCAACAGAGTTCAAGTCAAGATCAAGCAAAGCATAGAAAAAGTAGACTGTATTGCAATCATCTCTGATGGGTGGTTGAATGTTCGTGGCCAAGGAATAATTAACTATCATCTCCACCGCTCAACCAGTATTCTACAAGAGCACATGGGACAACAGACACACCAGTCTCTACATTGCAGATTAGCTGTCATCAATYACCTTGGACCACAGAAGCTATTTGCACTGGTGACAGACAATGCTGCGAACATGAAGGCTGCTTGGTCTAAAGTGGAGGCGTCCTACCCTCACATCACACCCATTGGCTGTGCTGCTCATGCATTGAATCTGCTCCTCAAGGACATCATGGCACTGAAAACAATGGATACACTCTACAAGAGAGCCAAGGAAATGGTTAGGTATGTGAAGAGTCATCAAGTTATAGCAGCAATCTATCTCACCAAGCAAAGTGAGAAGAATAAGAGCGCCACATTGAAGCTGCCCAGCAACACCCGTTGGGGTGGTGTTGTCATCATGTTTGACAGTCTCCTGGAGGGGAAGAAGTCACTCCAAGAAATGGCCATATCACAGTCTGCCGATATGGACAGCCCCATCAAGAGGATCCTCTTGGATGATGTATTTTGGGAGAGTGGTAAGCAGCCTGAAACTCCTGAAACATATAGCAGGATTGAGGGTGACAATGCCATCCTGTCTGATGTTCACACTCTGCTTGCAGATGTAAGAGAAGAAATCCGTACTACCCTGCCCACTTCACTGTTGCTCCAAGCAGAGGAAACTGCAGTTCTGAAATATATCAAAAAGCATTAAGACTTCTGCCTGAAGCCCATACACACCGCAGCGTACATGTTGGACCCCAAGTATGCTGCCAAGAGCACCCTGTCTGGTGCAGAGATCAACAAGGCCTATGGTGTCATCCCTACCGTGTCTCGCCACCTTGGCCTGGATGAGGGCATGGTTCTTGGCAGTCTGGCGAAGTACACTTCCAAGCAAGGGATTTGGGAGCGCAACTGGTCCTTGTTTGGGAACACACACACCACAGCACGCAACAGGCTGACCAATACATGGGTTGAAAAATTGGTGGCCATACAGGCAAATCTTTGGCTTTTTGAGCCTGACAATGAGCAATCCTCAACAAGGTGGGAAAGTAACAGTGAAGATGAGGCCTCAGAGTCTGATGATCAAGAGGTGGACATTGAGGCGGTCCAGGGAGAAGATATGGAAGCCTGAGAGGAAGACAACCAAAGCTTTAGTTTCATTTTAAAGATGTATGTTGAAAACGTTTTTGGGAGATGRGATGGATCATCGGGGATCATTCAATATTCCCTTTCTTTTGTTGTTCATCCCATGTGAAGAGTCAACTCATTTAATGAAAGTTCAATTCATAACTAATTTTAAAAATATATTATTCTATTGGAAGGATTTGATAATTTTCAATTATGTCTACTTATGATAAGGTAAAAGGTTTATGTTTCTGTCTCCATATGATGGTAAATATATCCAATGCAAAAAACTACATTTAAATGGTATTAATTTGCATATTCCCGTTAATTCCCACGGAAAGTATCCACCTCTGAATATTCCCCAAAATGTGAAACTCTAGACACARCTACTCATTCAAGGGTTTTTCTTTATTTTTAGTATTTTCTACATTGTAGAATAATAGTGAAGACATCAAAGCTATGAATTAACACATATGGAATAATGTAATAACCCCCAAAAAAGTGTTAAACAAATCAAAACATATTTTATATTTGAGATTCTTCAAAGTAGCCACCCTTTGCACACTCTTGGCATTCTCTCAACCAAAATTCACCATGCCTTTCTGCACACCTAGGAACCTCCCTCATACACTGCTGCCACATATAGCATGACACACATGTTACGTTAACATCGTAATGTATTCGGTACAAAAGCTCGTACAGGGATAACTGATATCATAACATCACTTTCCCGGCAAAGACTCAACATCAAGACTCTTCTGTTTCTCCACTCAAGCCACCCAGTCTGCGTCGCACCAAACGAAGAGCATCACAAACACCGGGAATCTTCCCCTGGCTTCAGGTGGTCCACTTTCACATTTACCGCTACCCCAGTAATCACTCATTTTAATGGCGCCCTATACTTGAGAGCAAAACAATTCACATATCCTGTCCCCAGACGTTTGACGCGGAGCGCCTGCTTCATCTGACCCAACAGAAACACAAACAATTACAAGACCACTTCGGGTTACCTTCACCGATTCCACACCACCCAACTCCATTTTCACCCACCCTGAAACCACAAATGGATCAGCCAAAAGGCAAGGGTCCACTTTTTCCTTAATTTCACTCCTACGGTCAGACTCATCTTTATCCTGACCCTCCGTGTAATCCTCGGGCTCCGAGAACTTCACCACACCTACCACCTCCGATACTTCGCCCTCATTCACTTTCATTTCTCCTCCTCTCCTGTCTTCGATCCAGTGTACAGATCACACTTTCTACCATTCTTCAACAAACCATCTCCCTTTTCCTCCACTTTTGACCAATTCAAGCTCACCTTCCTCTATTTTCCCTTCCATTCGTCCTCCGTAATCCAAGTATATGTCTCCTGGTAAATCTAGGACGCCATTCCTCGCTCGCTCCAGCCCTCCGCATCCAGCTGCGACACACACTTCCAGTTTGATCACCCCCAAACATTTCCCTTACCAAAGATAATGGCAACTCCTTATCGGTCACCGAGGCCGTTAACACTTTCAAAACTGCGGAGATCTACAGTATTGCAGCGCGCGAGGCACCTAGTGTGGTGTATAGCTTGACTAGAAAGCTAGCTAGCAGCAAAACAACCTCCGTTTACAACATAGTAGCACGCTATATTTGTTTGAGGTCAGAAACCATTCACCCATGTGATGGGCTACATTCCAAACATTGTTTTCTACATAATAAATGCGAATCTACTGGAACACTGCCAGACAGTTGGCTAATGGTATGGTCTCTGCTAGCCGACCATGTTGTCTTAACAAAATGTATGAATGACGTTGTTTTGCTGACTTTAGAGATGCTGCAAGAGTAAAAAAATAAATATATTTCAGTTGATTGATCCAACCTGCATCCCGTACCCCGGCTCTAGTTAACTAGATACATTTACCAAAAACGTATTAATTTCAGTCTGCCGCCACTGTCTGCAGAGACAGACGAGTAATGTCGGTCCTGACAACCGTTCCTTCCAACCCAACGATAACCAAAATGTACTAGAAAGTGAAATTACGTATCATTCATCTGAACAAGGATAACATCGACGAAGTATTAAAAATAAAACACCTGAATCTGACTTACATTGAAATCACCCTTGGCGAGTAGGTCCTTTCGAACTATGTCGACGTGGGGGATGGGTGTACAAATTATTATAGAACAGCATTATTACACGTAGTAAAATAAGATCATGAGGCATCATTGTTGATAGTAGTCATTGACAATAATAATGAAAGCAATTGAGCTCTGTTTACATGCATTTTTCTATCTAAATAAAATGTGCATGTCAAAAAATCATTGACGTTATCAACACTAACTATATTGACTCGTTTAAAAATCACAACCAAAGGCGCTGTTATGTTGATTGAAATATGTTACAGTCCGCTTTACAGTAAACAAAAATATGATGGTACAGGTTATTGAAATTAAATGCATAGGGACAGATAGAACCACGGAGAGAACTGGGTAGTGGTGGATAGTCGACTCCAAAATAATCGATTCCTCGACTCCTTGCCTGTCGACTCCCTTTTCTGGGTGTCAAGCTTCGACTCCTAAAATTCAGTATTTTTGCAATGGAGGAAACTATTTTCCGTAGAACACAAACTCGCATCTTTCACCGCAAAGAAAGAGCGAGGGAGAGATGGGAGGGGCACAGCCAGGCATGTCCGCCACCAGGCAGAACTGTGCATCCGTTATCAAAATATGTAGGCTATAGCAATGCTGTATTTCACAATTTATTGCCTTGTAATGTCTCGTGCAAATTCACTAAAGTAGGGGCTATCAATGAGTAGGCTGAGCTATTCTACACGCAACAGACCGAAGACCAAACACACACCAGCGTTTTTCATAGCGAAGGAAAAGAGGAGCAAGCGAGGGAGAGAGAAGATAGGGTCAGGCAGAAAGACTGTTAGAACCATGCGCATAGGCTGTATCTTGGTCATCTGTATCTAGCTATGCCTCGTAAATTACCAAAAGTATATTAAAGTATTAGGAAGGACGTCTACCATGAATGGATCGCAAAAATAATGGTTATGATCACACTTCCTCAATATAAATATTATGGGGAGACCTATATTTTTTGTCAACGCACATACTTGGATAATAATTACAAAACCAACGTCTCTAGTAATACCCGTCCGAATAGGGCTATAACATGTCAAAGAATTGGCTTATCAGCATCGAGTGCGCAGTATCATCGCATGGGATCCGTCGAGGCTGCACACGGCAGAAATATCACTGAAATATTATAGATGTAACTTCTTACACATCACCTTCTATAGTCAAACAAAATAGTCCTTTAATATGCAACTGGGGGGCATCATGCTCTTGCCAGTCCTCTGAAACGCAAATGTAATCTTCCTAGTAAGGACTGCAATAATGAGGTTGCGCGTATGTGTGTGTGCATCAGTTTCAGCGTGTTTTTGGAGTTGGGCAAGAGTCGGAGTGCAAGAGTCGGACTCCAAAAATCCTTAAATCGCGCACAACTGGAACCYCGTTCATCAGGACAAAACTTTTTAAATTGTTTTATTTTATTTAACCTTTATTTAACTAGGCCAGTCATTTAAGAACAAATTCTTATTTACAATGACGGCCTACCAAAAGGCAAAAGGCCTCCTGCGGGGGACAGGCCCTGGGATTAAAAATACAAAATAAATACAATATAAATATAGGACAAAACACACATCACAACAARAGAGACAACACAACACTACATAAAGGGAGACCTAAGATAACAACATAGCAAGGCAGCAACACATGACAACACAGCATGGTAGCAGCACAAAACATGGTACAAACATTATTGGGCACAGACAACAGCACAAAGGGCAGAGACTACAATATATCACACAAAGCAGCCACAACTGTCAGTAAGAGTGTCCATGATTGAGTCTTTGAATGAAGAGCTTGAGATAAAACTGTCCAGTTTGAGTGTTTGTTGTAGCTTGTTCCAGTCAAAATTTTGGCCAACGCTCAGATAGAAATGTATGATGTAGAACAAACAATCAAATCAAATTTTATTTGTCACACACATGGTTAGCAGATGTTAATGCGAGTGTTGCGAAATGCTTGTGCTTCTACTTCCGACAATGCAGTAATAACCAACGAGTAATCTAACCTAAAAATTACACAACAACTACCATATAGACACAGTGTAAAGGGATGAAAGAATATGTACATAAAAATATATGAATGAGTGATGGTACAGAACGGCATAGGCAAGATGCAGTAGATGGTATCGAGTASAGTATATACATATGAGATTAGTAATGTAGTGTATGTAAACATATAAAAGTGGCATTGTTTAAAGTGGCTAGTGGTACATGTATTACATCAAGATGGCAAGATGCAGTAGGTGGTATAGAGTACAGTATATACATATGAGATGAGTAATGTAGGGTATGTAAACATTATATGAAGTGGCATTGTTTAAAGTGGCTAGTGATACATTTTTTACATCAATTTTTACATTATTAAAGTGGCTGGAGTTGAGTCATAGCCACTTTAAACAACGCCACTTCATATAATGTTCAATGTTAGTGGTGGCTGTTTAACAGTCTGATGGCCTTGAGATAGAAGCTGTTTTTCAGTCTCTCGGTCCCTGCTTTGATGCACCTGTACTGACCTCGCCTTCTGGATGATAGCGGGGTGAACAGGCAGTGGCTCGGGTGGTTGTTGTCCTTGATGATCTTTATGGCCTTCCTGTGACATCGGGTGGTGTAGGTGTCCTGGAGGGCAGGTAGTTGGCCCCCGGTGATGCGTTGTGCAGACCTCACTACCCTCTGGAGAGCCTTACCGTTGTGGGCGGAGCAGTTGCCGTACCAGGCGGTGATACAGCCCGACAGGATGCTCTCGATTGTGCATCTGTAAAAGTTTGTGAGGGCTTTTGGTGACAAGACGAATTTCTTCAGCCTCCTGAGGTTGAAGAGGTGCTGTTGCGCCTTCTTCACCACGCTGTCTGTGTGGGTGGACAATTTCAGTTTGTCCGTGATGTGTACGCCGAGGAACTTAAAATTTACTACCCTCTCCACTACTGTCCCGTCGATGTGGATAGGAGGGTGCTCCCTCTGCTGTTTCCTGAAGTCCACGATCATCTCCTTTGTTTAGTGTATAAAATCAAGTCTGCTCTAGTCATGGTATTTCTATCTGCAATGTTTTTGTAATGAACATGGCCTGCTCACAGGAGGGTAAGGGTTTCCCGTTTATCACCGGTTTTATTATGAGCTAATAGTATCTTGACATGTAGCATTTTAACCAATTGAATGATAATGCACATTAAGGGTTGATGAGGAAAGCAACATCAGACCCGTGCCTTTCAATGAATAGCACTGTCAATGTGTTTGCCACAGTCATATCACACACATTCATATCAGACAATAGTGAAATACCATAAAAACAAGGGTGTCATTAACTTGTTTGTAGATGTGTAGGCTATTCTTATAATACATTTRCATTGTTGCACACCTTGATTTAGGCCTAGGTGGTTTTACTATTCTTTGTGTTGGGGAATTTTCTGTTCTTATTTATTTTAATTGTATCTAATTTATTGTATTTATTTATTTTCCTTAATGTCCTTGTCTCTTGTCCAATTGAGCTTTTAGTATTTGGCATCCCTAATATACAAAACCAGTGATTGCTGCTCTTAACATGTGAATAAGGACATTAGCCTTGTCATATTGCAGTTGCACCTTATGACTGTTTACAGCAGCAAAGCTTGAGAATAGACCGTCTCAAATCTTATGTTAGTCAAAAACTCAATCACGACTTCTTGGCTGGAGAGTTGCTGGCTGGCTGCGTGACGTCTCGCTGAGCCAGCTTAGAGGGTGAGGTCAGGTCTCTCTCAGTTTCCTTAAGCTCCGGAACCCAGTCTCACCTTCAAAGTCCCAGAGCCTATTTACCATGCTAGGAGGGAAGAAGGTCCCAGAGGAAAGTGTTTCGGGTGGGCCACAGAAAGGAGATGACCCTCCGCTGGTTGTCCACCCAACTTTGGAGACACCGTGTGATGTGTCTCCTGATGGCTTTGTGTGTCACCTTGTTACTCATGCTCCTGGCTACTCAGTCATTGCAGCATCCAAGGTAAGGGACAGTCTGTCTCTCTCTTTCTCCCCACACCATTATGCACTGTCTGTAGCTGGTGGTAAAACTAATAGATTTAGCTCAGTGGTMATTGTGAATGTACCAGAGAAATTCTACATATATTTGTGAAAATGCATTACGGATTAAACAACCTTTTAAATACAGAATTGATWAATGAGGAGTTGTTTGTCATGGCATACAGCTAAGCTGTATAAGTTCTGTTGAGACTTTATTTACCTAGATGTCTGATGAAATCCTCTGTCTCTTTCCTTTTTCGAAAGCCACTATGCTGGGCACAAGGGCCATAAGGTGGAGGAGAGGGGAGCACTTTCCGACAATGCTCCTCCAAACACCCCTGTCCCATCCCACACTGCCCCTAACAGGAGGAAGGAGGTTCAGACACCCAATCTGCAGCATCAAAGAGACCCCAATGGGTACACCTTTATGAGGACAAGGAGGAGCCCTCCACCTGTAGCTTTCCTCAAAACACACAAGACTGGAAGCAGCACTGTTCAGAATCTGATGTTCCGCCTTGGGGAGAAGGAGAACCTCACTTTCGCCTTCCCCTATTACGCATACCAGTTCAGCTACCCAGATAGGTATGGGCACGACTACTATCTCCTGTAAGATATGGTTACCTCTATTCATCTGATGAGTAGATATGTTCTATTGCAATGTTCAGATTATCAAATTTAGTGTCAGGTCTCTGGTACATTTGGAGCCCCTCCATTTGGTGGATATTAACTGCAGATAACTTTCACTGCTTTAACGTGCTTAACCGTCCTTATGGCTCCAGGTTCCGAGCAGACTTTGTAGATGAGCTGCCACCGGGTTCCTCTCAGTTCGACATGCTCTGCAGCCACATGCGGCTGGACCTGGGACAGCTGAAACAGGTGATGCCCAGGAACACCATCTACATCACCCTGCTGCGTGATCCTCTACAGACCTTCGAGTCCGTTTTCAGCTACTACACTTCCACTGTACCCGCCTTCACGCTAGCCAAAAAGGCAGCTGACACAGCTAACAGGAAGTCCGCCCTCTCGGTCTTCCTGGAGTCCCCAGAGTCCTACTGGGACCCTACAGAACCCGGGAATGGCCTAGCCAGGAACCCTATGAGCTTTGACCTGGGCKTCAGCAGCCAAGAGTGGAACGCATCCTGGCCCATGGAGCTGACTCAGCTGGAGGAGGCCTTCCAGCTGGTGATGATCGCTGAGCACTTTGATGAGTCTCTGGTTCTCCTGGGGGCTTTGCTGCAGCTGGAGCCTGAGGAGCTGGCCTATGTGCACCTGAACGTCCGCGCCCCATCGGACATCACCCCGCTGGAGGAGGACACCAAGGCCAGGCTCTGGGCCTGGAACAGTCTGGATGTGCTGCTCTACAACTTATTTCTGCAGGTGTTCTGGGAGAAAGCTGAGCAGTATGGCCTGGGGAGACTGAAAAGGGAGGTGGCCCTACTGAGGGCCTCCACACAGAGGCTCAGACAGAAGTGTGTGGCCAGAGAAGGAGTCCCCCCTGGTGAGCTGGAGGACCTGGTCAGGCCCTGGCAGACCGACACAGTCACCATCCTGGGATACGAGGTACGAGGGAACCTGACTCTGCAGGAAGAGGGGCTCTGTGTGCGACTAGTGCTGCCTGAGCTACAGTACCACTCTCATCTGTATTTCCAGCAGTATGGCCATGACATGAGGTCCATACCTACAGACTAATGTGCAGCACTTTCCCTTTTAGATACTACACCACTCAGAATTTCTGCTTTTGATGTATTTTTCCAATAAACCAAAAATACTAACATTGTTAGGTCCCTTTCCAAATGTATTTTTATTTTTAAAATGTGGATCTTCTTGTTAAAATACTATAACGACCTTAATTCAACTCCTAGCGACCTAATCAAGAGATGTTAGCCTCTTGGGGAAGCTAAAAGAGGCATAGTTCAGCCATAATCCAAGAGGAAGTGGCGTGTCTTTTTACTAGAAGCTCAAGGACATTATTTTAGCTATAATCGTTACATTTTTCAGTAGAATTTTCAGATTCTTTGGGTGGGGAGAAACCCCTCTTCAGTTATCAAACAAATGTATTTATAAAGCCCTTTTTACATCAGCAGGTCAAAGTGCTATACAGAAACCCTGACTAAAACCCCAAATAACAAGCAATGTAGAAGCACTGCAGGGTATCCGTTAAACATGTCATTCAAATTTGTATGGCCTAAACGAAATCAGTCTGATGAAGTTGAGTGATTTATTTATTTTTACTGAGCTTTTATTGAATGCATTGTGCTACTCTTTTTCCATGTAAAAAATATTAATAAAAAAAAAAACAGGGCAAATGCAACCCCATATCGCTCAGAATGTGCCTCTTAATTGACTGATAGCAATTTTAAAATTATTATTTTATACTCTCCCCACTCAACCACATAAAACCAACATCTCTAAGAAGACAAATTGATTCCTTCACCGGTTCCATGTGCACGTCACAAGGTCTAAGGAATCCAATTTCCTAATCCATTCACAGAGCAGACATCCTGTCACATGACGTCAAACAGCAGCTCAGAGTCTAATGCTGGACAAAGTAGTTCAACAAAAGGTTGTAGTGGAGAGGACTATGGGATGAGCAGCCTATCTACACAATGATGAAATAGGGTCAGTTAGTGTCTTTCAGCCAGGCATACAGTCACCCATGACTTCATGTAGAATAGTAAACAACGAAGTTGAAGGCAGGTTATTTAACGTAAGAACCTCAAAACTATACTAATATCAAAACCTTAAATTAAAAACAATTATAGAGAAACCTTCATTTAAAAACATTGTTACATTCATAAACACGTCCCCTTAAAACAAATAATTAGACCAAACTAWTAAATACACAAGAATAGTGTCATTGGCCTGTTCTATTCAGCAACACCTCACCCAGCCTGTTTATTGCCTGTGGAGGTTGGGGATAAAGGCTAATGCTGGAGCATGTGCCCCGTCAGTAGCTGCCACTGATAAAGCTCAGTTCAGTAACCGTGTGTATGAGTTGGTATGTGAATTATGTTCCCTGCTGGCCACTCAGGGCACATTCAGTCAGTCTGTTCACAGCACCCTTATCGGAGTTGCCAACAACCGGATGTTCCAGTTTTCAGGGATACAGCTAATTCAACCTAGCTTAGAACTTTTATACCTGCTACGTTAGTTCACAATAACACAAACTCATCCATGCTGTTGCTGTTATTGGTCCTTCTCAGCCTCGCCTTATCCTTGGTCAGGATGTGGGTGATAGCGTTTGGGGGTGCATCGCTCTCATCCTCCTGCCCCCCATCCTGTCCCTGACCCTCTGCAATGGTGAAGATGGGGTACTTTTCTGTTGATGATGAGAGAGCCTGGGGAAGAGAAAGAGATGAATGAGAGAACCATCTCTAGGAGAGCTCTTATATTTCCCCTCATCTCAATTTAACCATTAACCAATGACTGTATTGCAACATACTGTAAAAGCAATAATGTACTTGGCTCCTTGCAACTAAAACATGTTCTGCATCAGTTATACAGCATACTCTTCATATATGTATATTTGATCTCAAGAGTAAACAACAGCATCTTGTCCAGGGTTCAAATCCATAGCCAGCCTATTCCCCTGACATGGACACCACAAATAAAATCAAGTTGGTCACATTCACAGGATACATGGTGTAAACGGTACAGTGAAATGCTTACTTGCAAGCTTTCCTCAACAGTGCAATACCCATTTATAAAAATAATACACAGTAAGTAATACAAAGTAGTAACAAAATAACAATTTTAATGTTTGGAATTTTTATGTTTGGAAATATATACACAAAAATAATATACAGTATAGCTTAGATAAATAATAAATAGTAGCAGCAATATTGCCTGTGTGTGTGTGTCCCACATACCGTGTTAACAGCTGAGCACAGTAACTCAAATTCCTTCTGGCTCTTGGCATAGAAGCCTATAGTGCAGCTGGGATCCATGCGACTGAAGGAGATCTTCCTGGGACACTTACAGTGAAATGACTGCAGGGGGAGTGGAGAGAAGTCCCCATTAAGGCGAGAGATGGTGGATAGCCCAGTTTCTAGACCGAGATTTTATCTTGATTGTGTCACGAAAGCGTCGCCAACAGGCACAGACAGGTCGGTAAATAAGTGGCTTAGTGTTACACTGCTAGACCGAGATACAATCTTGGTCTAGGACCTGGTCTAGTGTCATGGATATAGAATAATGTATAGGGTTTGCAAACACAGCCAAAACAGGAAGAGAGCGCCTTCCATTACCTCTAAGGGGAAGTTATCCTGTGTGATATCCACTGTGGACTGGCTGTAGTGGGGGTCCAAGCACAACAGCTGTTCGTCTAGCACAGGAGACATGAGCATGGTCAGAGTGAGGGTACAAGGACTGTAAAATTACAGAATGACAACAGGAAGACCATACACCTACCTTGGTACCCAACGAAGAACAGAGAATGCTTGGGTTTGCCACCAATGATTCCAATGCAGCATTCTAACCTCAAGAGATTCTTTGGAAAGATAAAAACACAAGAATGGTTTACCAATCTCTCACTGTGTTTTGTTGTTGTCAGTGTCTGTGTGCATGTCTCTAGCATGTTACTCTGACTTGACACATACTTTGACACATTTAATGTAGGTGGGGTTGAGGACTTCTCCTCCCAGGCGCACAGGGACCAGGATGATGACAGACTTCCAGGCTGGACTGGGTCCTGTGGAGCCCTCAGATAGAGGTCTCTCACACAGCCTCACCACGTCATCTATGTACACTACACAGGAACCACATAATGATACAACCTATTACTATGGTCTGATGGGTGCCCTGCCAAATAGTGGGAATGAGATAACAAGGGAACACTCACCAGTGCAGTCCTGTGCTACATACACTGTCAGATTGGACACCTCTGCTGATGCTGCGTCAACAGCCAGACTAAAACAAACAGACAACCCACATCACTAAGGGAAGATGTATTGTATGGAATGCAGATGGCTGGGGGGGGGGCAGGTTTAGCTTCTAAGGGTTTAGATTCTAAGTTCTCACCGAAGTATGTGTGCTACAAAGGAGGGGCCATACCAGTCCCCTGCCTTCTTCCCTGAGCTTGTGCCCTGTTCCACCAGCTGATGCAGCCCGAACGGGGCGATGGGATGATCCCCAAACCAGGACACCACCCGTCTGTGAGTGACCTCAGTCCGGCTCTCCAGGAAGGACACTATGCTCTTCCTCTTCCCTTCTTCGTCAACTCTGGACCCAAGGAGCGAGACTCCTGTACCTCAATGTCATCTTTGGACACATGTTGGCAGAGAGCCAGATCCAGCCTGGCAACATAGAGAGACAAGGGACAAGGCTAAGTAGTGATAAACTGTAGTAGTGTGTTACTCAGGACATACTTTGAGATGCTACTGGAAAACATGTACCTGTATGTATGTACAGTGGGGCAAAAAAGTATTTAGTCAGCCACCAATTGTGCAAGTTCTCCCCACTTAAAAAGATGAGAGAGGCCTGTAATTTTCATCATAGGTACACTTCAACTATGACAGACAAAATGAGAAAAAAAATCCAGAAAATCACATTGTAGGATTTCTAATGAATTTATTTGCAAATTATGGTGGAAAATAAGTATTTGGTCAATAACAAAAGTTTATCTCAATACTTTGTTATATACCCTTTGTTGGCAATGACAGAGGTCAAACGTTTTCTGTAAGTCTTCACAAGGTTTTCAACACACTGTTGCTGGTATTTTGGCCCATTCCTCCATGCAGATCTCCTCTAGAGCAGTGATGTTTTGGGGCTGTTGCTGGGCAACACGGACTTTCAACTCCCTCCAAAGATTTTCTATGGGGTTGAGATCTGGAGACTGGTTAGGCCACTCCAGGACCTTGAAATGCTTCTTACGAAGCCACTCCTTCGTTGCCCGGGCGGTGTGTTTGGGATCATTGTCATGCTGAAAGACCCAGCCACGTTTCATCTTCAATGCCCTTGCTGATGGAAGGTGGTTTTCACTCAAAATCTCACGATACATGGCCCCATTCATTCTTTCCTTTACACGGATCAGTCGTCCTGGTCCCTTTGCAGAAAAACAGCCCCAAAGCATGATGTTTCCACCCCCATGCTTACAGTAGGTATGGTGTTCTTTGGATGCAACTCACATTCTTTGTCCTCCAAACACGACGAGTTGAGTTTTTACCAAAGTTATATTTTGGTTTCATCTGACCATATGACATTCTCCAATCTTCTTCTGGATCATCCAAATGCTCTCTAGCAAACTTCAAACGGGCCTGGACATGTACTGGCTAAGCAGGGGGACACGTCTGGCACTGCAGGATTTGAGTCCCTGGCGGTGTAGTGTGTTACTGATGGTAGGCTTTGTTACTTTGGTCCCAGCTCTCTGCAGGTCATTCACTAGGTCCCCCGTGTGGTTCTGGGATTTTTGCTCACCGTTCTTGTGATCATTTTGACCCCACGGGGTGAGATCTTGCGTGGAGCCCCAGATCGAGGGAGATTATCAGTGGTCTTGTATGTCTCCATTCCTAATAATTGCTCCCACAGTTGATTTCTTCAAACAAGCTGCTTACCTATTGCAGATTCAGTCTTCCCAGCCTGGTGCAGGTCTGCAATTTTGTTTCTGGTGTCCTTTGACAGCTCTTTGGTCTTGGCCATAGTGAAGTTTGGAGTGTGACTGTTTGAGGTTGTGGACAGGTGTCTTTTATACTGATAACAAGTTCAAACAGGTGCCATTAATACAGGTACGAGGTGGAGGACAGAGGAGCCTCTTAAAGAAAGAAAGTTACAGGTCTGTGAGAGCCAGAAATCTTGCTTGTTTGTAGGTGACCAAATACTTATTTTCCACCATAATTTGCAAATAAATTTATTAAAGATCCTACAATGTGATTTTCTGGATTTTTTTCTTCTCATTTTGTCTGTCATAGTTGAAGTGTACCCATGATGAAAATTACAGGCCTCTCTCATCTTTTTAAGTGGGAGAACTTGCACAATGGGTGGCTGACTAAATACTTTTTTGCCCCACTGTATATGTGTGTGTGTGTGACCCACGTGCACAAGTGTGTTTTTTCTTTTACCTGGCGGCAGCAGGTGTAGCAGCAGCCCCTGTGCCAGGAGCATCTGTCCACTGCGCAGCATGCAGCCCCACCCACTGTCTGTGGTCAGAGAGGAACCATCCAGCTGTGGGAAGCCCCGCCTGTACGTCAGCCACAACAGAGTGGCAAAGGCCCGGCGAAAGCACTCCCTCTCCACTGACAAATCAAAGGACAGACACTGGCCTTGAATATACAATTTTCTCAAATACAGTTACATACCAGTTTACCATTAGGTGTGGGTCTTTTTAAAAGGGTGGAGTTACCCAACCAACAGAACATCTCTCACCTCCATGACTGAGCAGATAAGACTGTCCAAGCATGGTCAGAGGAGAGGTCTTGCTGAAGCGGGCCTTTGACTTGAACGACCAGCCTGGATGGGCAAAGGAAAACAAACTATAAAATTACAAACAATAACTCGCCCAAGCCTCCCCCATTTCCCCTTCACCCAAATCCAGATAGCGGATGTTCTGAAAGAGCTGCAAAATCTGGACCCCTACAAATCAGCTGGGAAAGACAATCTTTTCTCTCTAAGATTATCTGCCGAAATTGTTGCAACCCCCATTACTAGCCTGTTCAACCTCTCTTTCGTATCGTCTGAGATTCCCATAGATTGGAAAGCTGCCACGGTCATCCCGCTCTTCAAAGGGGGAGACACTCAAGACCCAAACTGCTACAGACCTATATCTATCCTAACCTGCCTTTCTAAGGTCTTCGAAAGCCAAGATTACCGGCCATTTCGAATCCCACCTTACCTTCTCCGCTATGCGATCTGGTTTCAGAGCTGGTCATGGGTGAACCTTTCTCAAATTATTGCCTCGCCTAGTTCACCAACTACTTCTCTCTGATAGAGTTCAGTGTGTCAAATCGGAGGGCCTGTTGTCCGGACCTCTGGCAGTCTATGGGGGTGCCACAGGGTTCAATTCTCGGGCCAGCTCTCTTCTCTGTATACATCAATGATGACGCTCTTGCTGCTGGTGATTCTTTGATCCAACGAGATCCCTGCAGCTGTTACATAGTCCACTCGGTATATAGCCCACCCACCATTTACCTACCTCATCCCCATACTTTTCATTTATTTACTTTCTTGCTCTTTTGCACACCAGTATCTCTATTTGCACATGATCATCTGAATGATTTATCACCCCGGTGCAGTGGCGTGCCGTGGGCCTGGGGCCTAGGCCTTCAGTCGAGTACGACACAGTCCCACCCGAATTAATCCACCTCTTATTACCATCATTATGCCATGGCTCTAGACACTATACATTTAGACAGAAACGCAGTATAACCAGGCGTTGCGTCACCTTGAAATTGACAAATTGACATTTTTGGGTAAACAGTGTTTAACAGACAACTCAAGTTTGCAAAGCCAGTGTGGCTCCAAACACCAAATCGATCACTTGCAAATAATAGGCATTCCCAGCAGTACAGTTTGCAGTGCTTCTCGGGAGCCTGTGGAGCCATTGACAGCGCTCCTAGTTGAAACTTTGAAAGTGGCGAGCGAAACGAACCCTTTCCCGCCTGTGACAGGCTTTGTGCGTCGGGCGACCTCTCCTTACAATGTCTAACTTTTCTTGAAATTCGTCTTGGAGAATGGCGTTATAATTATATCCTCGACCAAATCGATATCTTCTCCTCTCCTTCCGCCATTGTGGGTTGGAAAAACAGCTTAGTAGAATGCGAATTAATTCGTTTATCAATTCAGTTTCCTAGATCTGCATAGACCTGCCCATAGGACCTGCCTCTCAATATTGTAATCCAATCAAAAGACGTGGACGCACTACGCCTGCTAGCTGGCTCCTGTGTAACACTGGAGCCAGCCAGCAGGCGTACAATAGCCAACTCTAAAGCTGATTGGTTGACACAAAATTTTAATTTCCATTCACTTAAGCTACAAGCGCCCGCACTGTTGATTCTGAAGGCCTGAGGGCAGATTTTAGACCCCTGGCAAACACATGATGGCTGAATATGATTGGATAAAAGATCTAACATAAAGACCAGCCCTCCAAATCTCAACCTGGGGCTGGAAGCAGTGCAACCAAGAGGAAAGCTATGAAATGAAGAGTATAACTCTTACTCTGGGGAATAATTTAATACATATTTGTGGGAAAATATATTTAAAAAAAAAATTATATTCTGATGATGTTTAGGCCAGCAGAGAAGGCCTTGCAGGCCCTGACGGCCCACCACTGCCCCAGTGTTAATCTGCTAAATTGTAATTATTCGCTCCTATGGCCTATTTATTGCCTACCTCCTTCATGCCTTTTGCACACATTGTATATAGATTCTCTTTTTTCCCCCCTACTATGTTATTGACTTGTTTATTGTTTACTCCATGTGTAACTCTGTGTTGTTGTCTGTTCACACTGCTATGTCTTTATCTTGGCCAGGTCGCAGTTGCAAATGAGAACTTGTTCTTCAACTAGCCTACCTGGTTAAATAAAGGTG